>NC_142093.1:16975438-17277938 GCF_054644295.1 Miniopterus natalensis | reverse complement strand
TGCACTCTAATATTGACGCCGTGCTGCTCAGCCTGGCTCAATCTGCTAAAATTCTTCCTCACACAAAATGATTTTTTTTTTTAAATTCAGGTTTTTTTCACTCTCTTCCCTCTCACTTCCTGTCAACCCCCTTAAGTACCTCAGAAAGTTCAATAAATATCAAAATTCCAAAAATGAACAGAGTTCACCTGTTTTCCACAAGACTCTTGGGCTCCAAGCAAAGCAAAATATATGGTTAAATTTCTTTCCCTGAATAGTCCGTGCTAAATGAGATGGTTAGAAGTACCCACAGCTTCTAAAGATGGTTAGAAGATTGATCAGCCCAAACACAAGGAGGCTCAGTAAGAGTGGTGCTGCTAATTCCACAGGTCAGCCTGAGGCAAGCTCGCTTCTGACATTGGCATAGCGCTTGTCACATAGGTGACTGTGCAAAGGAAAAGATCTTACTCAAAATTCCCCCTCAGGAGCTTGGAGGAACCTTAGTATTTTCCTCTAACTTCCCTATACTACAAATGAGGAAACAGGTTCATGGTCACTCCAGCCAGATGGTGGTAATACAGACTGTATTCTAAGCCTCTCAACTTCTAATTCAGTGACACAGAAACCAAGCCCCTAATATTAAAAATAACAATAGTAATAGGATAGTATATATAATTAAAAACAGTTCATCAACCCAGACCCAAGCTCCATGCTAGTTTGTATTTTTTTCTTTGACAAATTTTATTTTCTTTAGCCCTTAACACTTCTTCTTTTTATATGGGTTCACTGAGAGTTTCAGGGGTCATGTGAACTTCAGGTGAGGCTGGATCTAGCAGTGCAACATTGATTCCAGAGACTGCCTTCTTTGGTGTCTTCTTCATCCTTAAGGTTTCATCTTGTGGTTGGAAAATGGATGCCAAGGGCTTCTGAAGCAACTTACTTTCTTGTTAACACCCAGCAGGAAAAGAGCGTCTTATCATACAGGCTTTTTGAAATTTCAAGAAACATCTTCCTCAGAGGCCCCTGGAAAATGCCTCTCCACAGCTTATTGGACCAAAATGGGCCACGTGAGTCAATGACTGTGATCTGGGGAAAGGAATGTGCTGATTTGGTTTAAACTGAAAAGGGCACACTCCACACCTGAAGTGGGTTGGGTTCATCCGCCCTAGGAACAGAGGTCTGTATGGGATGGGGGACTGAGAAGATGGATTCTGATCAGAAATCAGAGTTTATTACAAAAAACAAAGGGGGAAATAAGCTAAAATAGCACATGGCCACCACGGCCATGAAATAACATAAAGATCAACCCCTCAAAAAAGCCATCCAAGAGGAAGCAGCAGCACGTTTGTGTCACAGAACTGAGAATCTGCTCTTCCCTGCGTCGTGGTTGCACCAGACTCAAGTGAACCTCCCTGGTTGGCAATAACCTTTGAGGAGTGTCACACTTCAATGCCAGGTGGGTAGCACATCTCTGAGGGTGACAAAAGCATCACTTTGGGAACCCCCCCAATTTACCCCTATGCATCTCTTTCTTTGGCTGGTTCTAATTTTTACCCTTTTGTTACAATAAAACTGTAAATATAATGCTTTTCTGAGTTCTGTGAGTCATTCTAGATTATCAAACCTGAGGGAGTCTGTGGGGACCACAAATTCGTAGCCATCTGGTCTAAAATGAGAGGGGCCTTGGGAACTTATGGCTGGTGTCTTAAGGGAGGGCAGTGTTCTGGAGAGCTGTGCTCTTGGATTTTATGGTTTAGAAAATGACTATGAATATTTTAACTTTAAATCTTTCATATAAAATAGAAAAATCATATAATGATTTGGTTAAATTCCTGAGGGGCAGGTCCCTGAGATAATATACTCATTATTAGATGAAAAGGGTGAAAAGGTTTTGAAAGTGAAAATATATGCAAATAATCCATTACAGGGTATTTAACCTTATTTTTAATATGTGAAAAGTCAATTGGTTTTAATCACCAATGTATTTTCTGTTTTTTCATTCTGGAGTTTTTAAATTAACAAGGGTTTCTGTTATAATGTTGACAGGCATGGTGATTAATTACTTTAATTCTTTAGTTTAACAATCCTAACATGGAATGCCATAGTATCTATGGTGGAAAATGATGAATTATTATAGTACTATAGTACAGACTTACCCATTTACTCTTTTATAAATTAATTGCACTACCAATTGCACTTTTTGTTAATACCTTTTTTCTTGCTTTGAAGAATTTCTTTGTTTTATATCAACCTACTGAAGTATAATTAAAATACTATAAACTGCATCTATTTAAAGTTTAGAATTGATTACTTTTGACAACTGTATACACACATGAAACCACTATCCATTTATAAAACACTTCCATTATCCTCCAAAGAGTCTTCCTCTTCTCCACCCCAGGCTCCACTGATGTATTTTTTGTCACTATTGATTTGTTTCCATTTTCTAGAACTTTATATATATGGAACCATACAGTATGCACTCTTGTGTCTGGCTTCTTTCACTCAACATGACTTGAAATTCATTCATGTTACTACATTTATTGATAGTTCGTTCTTTTCAATTACTGAGTACTTTTTCATCACATTGATATATCACTTTTTGTTTGTCCAATTAGCAAATATTGGTGGACATGAGTTGTTTTCAGCTTTGGACCCTTCTGAATAATGATGTTATGAATATTTGTGTACAAATCTTTTTGTGCACATAAGTGTGTGTTTCTCTTGGGTAAATTCCTAAGGGAGGTAATCTGGTTTGTTCAGTAAGTATATGTTTAAACTGCCATAGTTGAACCAATTTCAAAACAGTTGAACCAATTTATATTTATATGTGCAAGCGTTTTGCTCATTTTAAAACTGAGTTGTATGTCTTATTTAGTTGTAAGAAGGATTCTGTATATATTTTGGAATTGAGTTCTTTGTCATATATATGCATTGCAAATATTTTCTCCCATTCCATTGCTTGCATGTTTATGTTCTTAATGGTGTTGCTGGGTGAACAGAAGTTTTTCATTTTCATGAAATCTAATTTATCATATTTTTTTCTTCTGTGGTTTATGCTTCATGTGTTATATCTAAGGAATTCTTGCCTACCCAAAGTCACAAAATTTATTCCCATATTTTCTTTTAAGTTTTTATATAGTATTGGCTTCTACAATTAGGTCTGTGATTAATTTTGAGTTAATTTTGTATGTGAAGTAAGATAAAGGCTGATGTTTTCTCTTCTCATTTGGAGATCAGTTACTCAAGCACCATTTGTTGAAAATCAATTGAACATACATGGGTATTTGGACTCCAGTCTCTTCTCTTGATCTATTTTACTTCTGTTGATCTATATGACTATCTTTTCACACACAAAAAACCAACATAGTGTTAATAACTCTAAATTTATAGTAAGTCTTAAAATCAGGTAGCATAAGTCCTTAAGCTTTGTTCTTTCTCAAATTTGCTTGGGCTGTTTTAGGTCATTTGCATTTCTAAATTTTAGAATCAGCATTTCAATTTCTACAAAAAACTTTTTTGTATTATCCTTTTTTTTATACAGTGGTGTTTAATTCAATTTACTAAACCTTTTCAAGGGTTTTTAAGGCTAGATTTCAGAGGGATCATGGTCTGGATTTTTTTTTTTAATTCTCTTTGTGGTGCTTTGGTATCAGGGTTATGCTGGCCTCAAAAACTGAGGTGGGGGGTTTTCTCTTCTCCTCTCTTCTCCAAAAGAGTTTGGGTTATTACTCCTTTGAATATTTCATAGTATTCACCAATGAAATCACCTGAGCCTGAAGTTTTCATTGTATGAAGGTTTTTTATAATGAATTCAATTCATTATTTGATAATGAGGCTACTCAGATTTTCTGTTTTATTTTATATCAGTTTTTCAAGGAACTTGTCTGTTTCATCCAAATTATCTCAGTTTTGGCATACATTTGTTCGCAATACTCTATCACCCTTTTAATAGCTGTAAGATCTGTAGTGATAACTCCTCTTTTCTTCCCCATATTGGTGATTTATGTTCTTTTTCTTCATCAGTTTAACTAGGAGTTTATCTATTTTGTTGATCTTTTCAAAGAGCCTGGTTTTGGATCATTTGTTTCTGTTTTGTTGCTGTTGTCTTTATTATCCTCTTCCTGTCACATACTTTGGATTTACTTTGCTCTTCTTTTCCTAGTGTCTTGAGGAGATACCTTAGGCCGTTGTTCTTTGCTCTTTTCTATTATAAGCATTTAAAGCCACGAGTTTTCCTCTAAGCACTTCTTTAGCTGCATCTCACAAATTTTGATATACTGTACTTTCATTATCACTGAGTTTAAACTATCTTCTAATATACATTGTGACTTCAGCTTTGGCCCATTCATGTTTCAAAATGTGTTTTTAATTGCAAAACATTTGGTATTCGCCCAGATATCTTAATGTTATTGGTTTATAATTCCTTTCATTGCAGTCAGAGAATACATCTATGCTATTTCAGTCCTTGTAAGCTTATTATGGCCCCAATATAGTATATACTGGTGAACACACCATACACAACAAAACTCACGTGTATTATACACTAAAATGAATGTTTATTTTGTAGTTGTCTTACTAAAATTCTGGAATTATTTTCCTATACTTTGTCAATTTTTGCTTCATATATTTTGAGGTTGTTATTAGGTACACACACACATTTGTTTTGTTTTCTTTATCATTCCCTTTTACTTCTGGCAATACTCTTTTTCTTAAAGTCTATTTTATCTGGTATTAATACAGCCACCTCTGCCTTCAAATGATGTCTTTATGATACATCTTATTTCGTCCCATTATTTTCAAGCTACCTGTATCTTCATATTTCAAGTGCATCTTTCCTAGTTACACAGAGTTAGGTCTTGCCTTTTTATCCATTCTGACAATTTCTGCCTCTTCACTGGAATATTTAGTCACTTAACATCACAACCGTGAGTTCAGTTGTTATGATTACACAGAACCGAGGCCTTCCCCAATGCTGGCAAAGGGATCAACTATGAATTTTAACACTGACAACAACCACAAAAGTAAACATGCAAACATGTACACTTAGGAAAATGAACAGGGTAATTTAAATTGACTTCAACAGAATGTTTGAACCCTCAGTAAACTCAAGATAAGCCAGCTGTGAGCTCCCCAGCACAAAATTCACTTTGTGCTGCAACAGTTATAATATATTTAACTCCAGTGTCATTGTCACAGCCCTAACAGCTTAATGGGTTTATTGAGTTCAGAAATCCATTCGCTATTTAAGTATTTTTGCCTTCAAACTGATGGATAAAACTGAGGAAATAAATTCCTCATGAAAATCGTCTGCACTAGAAATTCTAAAGAGACTAGTAATCATATCAAAAGCCCATTTTTAGTCCTGACTAAAATATATAAAACAATAAATCAAGCATAGTTCTCTTTTCCTAAAGCTCTCAGGCACTGAAAGTCATAAGTAAATTAATGGCTTACACTTTTAAGGCTTCTGTTAAAAATGTGATCCAAGTATTTCCTATTTAAAGATACTTCAAAATGGTTGGTTAATTAGTTCAAACAAGAAATGTGAAACTTCTTGCTAATACGCATTTTTCAAAAAGAATTGATCACTAAAAATAAGAAAAAGAATGGCCTAAAAATATTTTTTGGTAGGCTTCTGGTTCTTAATGAAAAAATAATTCTACCCATCTTTAAAGGCCCTAGTTAAGATTCATTTCTTTCCGGAATCCTCCAGACCATGTGTGACAACCAGTCCATACACACGCCAACACGCAATAGTCAGTGTGCATGCTAGCTGACAATCAGGCTGCAGCCCAGCTGCCCAGCAGGTAGCACCATAGTTATTTTCACCATTAATTCATCATGCATCATGCACCAGGCACCATGCTGTGTTTTAAACAAGTATTATCTCATTTAATCTTCCTATCGACCATTCACAGGAAACCAAAGTTTAAGCCTACATGACTTACCAAAGGTCTCACAGCTAGTAAATGGCAGAGGCAAGATGTAAAACCAACTGTTTTGTTTCCAAAACCCATGCTCTTAATCTTTATGGTATCTAACGCTATCAACCACCCCAACACTGCAAAGCGTTCCATTCTACCATGGAAGATATAAGTCCTCCAGTGCAAATATCCTTGGAAGAACCAGCACAGAATGTACAATAATCCCACACAAGTATTTAAAATATCAGACCTAATCATCTCTTAAAGATAACTTGGTATAGAATCTAAGGGCACTAGCACCTCAAAAGAAGGAGGGGCAGGGATGCAAGCAAACTTTAAAGTTTGATCTCATCTGAGATCCATAGCCTAACCTCCATTTCTCAGATCCTAGGACTCCTGGAGGGTCCACGCCTGAGAAAAGGCAGGGTCACTTGCTGACTCAGCAAATAGGAGAAGTCACCAATATATGAGGAGCACTTCCATCCCTACCACAACACACACACATACACACACACACATCACCTCTACTGCTAGGATCCACAAAAGAGATTATCTACAGGGAACAATTCACTTCTCTTCTTTAGACCTCAGTTTCTTCATCTCCAAAATAAGGTGGTTCTACTTGAAATGATCTCTAGTGTTCCAAAACCACTTTATTGAAATATAGTGGACATGTACAATGGTTTACATTTTTGCACAGTCTGACATTCTGTGCTGAAACAACCATTCTTGCAAGCAGTGATAAAAGCTGTATATATTCTTATTCTGTGGATCTACTACCCAACGTAGGACAACCTGTCCCCCATCATGTGCCCCCATTGGCTGGAGTAAAGACAGAGTCTTAGAACTCTGCTCTGGCTGCTCCTCACTGTTTACACTCACCACTCTGCTGATCTCATCCAAGCTTGTAAATACCCCACTCTGTCTCTGGGAAAGCATAATTTCTCTCTAGCCCAGACCTGTCCCCTAAACTCTAGACTTGTATAAAATAGTCATCTCCACTTGGGTGCCTAATAAACATCTCAAACTTACGTGTCCTAAACTAAGCTTCTGATATTTGCCCTCAAGTCTGCTCCTCCCTGTTCTTCCCCGTCTCAGTTAATAGCAATCTCACCCTTCCTGCAGCTCAGATGCTTGACTCCTCTCTTCTCTAATATCCTGCATCCAATCTCTTGTGAAATCCTGTTGACACAACTTACAAAATGTATCCAGAATTCAACTATTTGTCGCCACCTCCACTGCTACCATCTTGGTCCAAGTCACCATCATCTGTCATTTGGGGTGTTGCAATAGCCTCTAATTGATCACTCTACTTCTACCCTGCTCCCCCAAGAGTCTTTTCTCAGCAAAGCATCCAGAATTATCCCCCTAAAACAAAAGTCAGATCATGTAATTCCCCTACCCAAACTTTTAGTTGCTTCCTTTCTCCATCATGGGAACAGCCAGGGCCAGTCCGGCCTTGCCTGGCTGCCTTGCCCTCATCTCCCTCCCCGTGCCCCTTCCTCAGTCTCCCCTGTGTGGTGACCTCTTGGTGTTTCTTCCTTTGCACTCTACTCTTTCCTCTGCCAGGACCCTCTTCCTCCGAGTCAAGTGACTCACTCGGTCACCTCCATTAGGTGTCTTCATATTGAAAAATACAACCTCGCCCCTACCCACAGCAGTCCTCTCCCCCTGTCACTTCTCACCTGACATACTATATATTGAACTGATTGATTGATTCTCTCTCTCTCTCTCTCTCTCGGTCACACACACATGCACGCACACACACGTGAGCTCTACAATGGCCTACCTTTTTCTAAAAAACCATTTAATTGAAGTATAATTGACAAATACAATGGTTTACATTTTTGCTCACTGCCATGTCTCCAATGCCTAGAACTGTTCCTGACACATAGTGGATATATAATATCCCTAAATAAATTGCTTGAAATGAGCAGTATCCTTCCAAATTGTGGGTAATGAGTTGGGAGGAATTAGGAACCACCCACCTCTCATAACAATATATAGGTTTTCTTGCTTGCACAACACTGAGACTGGCAGCTGGAAGCATTGTTCTAGATTGCACATAGCTGACCTATCAGTGTGGATAAGCTAAGCCCAGGTCACCTGGAAACTCCATAGTTGGGTGTTACACTCCCGCCTGATAGCTGCCCAAAGACCCAGGCTCATAACTGGCACAGAACAGGAACTCTGGGTCCAGAGCTGCTTGAGGTTGGACCCATCAGTGCTTCAGTAGCTTCCTTCTCTGTGTCTCTCTAAGACCGAAGGCAGCCAAGAATGTGGTGTGTGAGCTCTGCGTGATGCTGGGAGCGTGTGGGGATTTGGTTTTACATACAGTTTTGATTTCCTCATTTGGGCCATTTTCACACAGTGTAACAAAAACCAACAGGATATTGGCTCAGAATGAAGATTCAGCAGCTGAGATTCAATATTACAGTGGCTGCTAGAAGAGGTGGTGCCTCCAGCCCTGTGAGTTCTCTGGAGGTAGAGGTGCTGTGAACTAGATGGAATGTGGGTATTAAACAGAGTTTCTGGCTTATTTATCGCACAAAGTCAGGCTCTTTGTTTTCACATACCTGTCATGCTCATGACCTTGTTTAGACCAGGGACTGGGTCTGGTTTGGTTTTTCCTTCTGGGCACCTGGCCTTGTGCCTGGCACACGGCATGCTCGGTAAAGCTTGCATTGCTCTCCGCTGCACAGAGCTCTCAGAAGGATTCCTGGTCCCCCTTTGAAATTAGGAAGAGTATTCTTTGTGCTTATCATTTCTAAATTAGTTACAACCCACAGGGATTGATTTTGTACTAAGGAAAAAAGTCACTGTCTTTGCTTTTTTCTCTAATGGCAGACAAAGCTCAGCTTCTGTGTTTCTCCCCAGCACAGGGGGGGAAAATGTCATCAGATGACTGAGGTTCTTACAGAGTAAGGGAGTGTGTAGTGTGGTAGAAACTAATCACAGGGGCAAATATTAGAAGTGTAATTTCATGATAGTCATCTTAACTAAGCGCTTTAAAGTACTGCTGCTGAAGCAAGAAACTCTTCAGAGAGCCACTCTTGAGGAATAAAGCACAATGGCATTAGCCAACCTGGTTCCAAACCCTGGTCCTAACACCTGCAAGCTGTGTGATCCTGGATAAGTTACTCACCCTCCCTGAGCCTCAGCTTTTTCATCCCAGAAGTGGACATGAAAAATGGTGCCCACTGTAGTGGGTTGCTATGAAAAGTTAATAAAATAATGTCTCTAAAGGGCTTACTTAGCACAACGTCTCTATAGAGTAAGTGCTTAATAAGTTATGGTTATCAGTGTCACTGTTATTATTAATTGGACCCTCCCACACCAGCTCCTTAGTCTTCTCCCTTGGTCAGGTTCCTATCCAGCCTGGGAGGATCGCAGTCCCTTTCGGTGCCAGCCCAATGCCTCCTCTCTCGGAGCACTGGCGTCGCTGTGCTCCCACCTCCCTCGGTCCTGAGGGGGTTCTGACTGCTGCACGTTTTCTCCTGGCTTTAAGCACAGGTCCTACTCTCTCTCCTCACTGCATTCTGAAACTTCTCTCCTTCCTCCTTTCAACTGAACTAGAGACTTCACTTACTAGCTCCAGTGCGGGGCTCTTGGCTGTTTTCCTACAGCGCTCCCTCTCTCATAGAGCTTTTTGGGGGTGGGAAATACTGGGTGGGAAGTAGAGTTCCCATATTCCTGCCTCCCCGGTTCCCCTATTAACTTTTTGCATACATTTGCTACCACCCATAAGCCAATATGGGTGCATTATTGTTAACTAACTCCCACAGTCTACAATAAGGTTCACTCTTGGTGGTGTATTCTTCCCTCGCCTTTTTTTGTGTGTGTGTCCATTCTTTCCACAGATTCCCCTATTTCCTGGCCTGGTCCCCTGTCATTTGAAGGCCCTCCCCTGCCTCATCGCTTGCCCAAACTACATCTAAGTCACCAGTGCCTTTGCCTAACCCCTTCTAACTTCACAGTACAATCTATGTTTTCAAAGCACTCTCTTCCCACATTTTAAAAGAGTTGGGTCCCCACATGCACATTTAACTCAAGACTTTGCTGGCCCAACCTGTACTATCTCCCCTCTCAGAGTGAATCTTTCCTCTGCAGAGCCCCCTGGGATTCCGGAGTCAGCCAGCTTACACCTGCTTTTGCACAAGTCTAACTGAGGGCAGAATCCGCAAGGGAGGGCAAAAGACTCTGCTTTTCTCACTCTGCCCTGAGATGCACTCTCCCCGACCACTAACTCACCATCACTCCTGTCCCCTCAGACCAGGAGCAGAAAATGAAGCAGAAACAAAGAACCTCTGGCCCCACACTTTCCTTTCTTCCCAGAGCCCCCTTCATTAGCCTAACTAATTCGTTAATGAAAGAGCATCTGCAAAACACCCTAGGCTTGGAAGGAAAGGCCCATCAATATAAGGTGCTAGTGGCGGTGCTGTCATCAGAAGGTGACATTCCCATTCTTTGCAATTTCCCTGTCATGCATGCTTATTAACACCCCGGGAGTCTGTCCTCAGGTTCAGAGATGTCCTCCCAGCAACAGCCCCATCCCCTTGGCAACACCTGGGCTGGAGTTTGTCACCAACTCCAGCAGAACTAGAAATTCAATACCTGCTAGAGTCATAATGTTAGGAAGCTGAAACCTGGGGTATGCGTATTGTTTTATTAAGGACTTTCACATCCAATTTACTGGCTGAGTTTCAGGCCAATGGCACATTTAGGCTACATCAACATGAATCAGTTTGACTGAATTCAGTGAAATATGTGTGCAGATAATTCAATCAGATGGCTGCATTTTCTTTATCCACATGACACCAGTGATGAATTTTTCACTCTTTAATCCGCTGTTTTGACAAGTGTAGTCACAGATTAAGCTACTATTTTGTTTTTCTGCTTTATAGGATCTGAGTAAGGGGAAAAAATCTTTAGGCACACTTTTTAAAATGGCATTTTCAAATTACAGAGGGGATTTGCCATTTCCTCACAACCTAAAACGCCTTAAGGATGTGTGTTTAACTGCGTTCTCACCCCATCTCACACTGCACAAAACTTACAAGCCCCGGTGGAGAATTTGGGGCCAATTTCATCATTAAATAAACTCTGGAATGCCCTAGGCAGGGTCGTTAACTTGTCTCCACTACAGACTAAATGTCCAAACAGCCACCTCCCTTCTGCGGGATCCCACAGGGCTCTGGGTGTGCTCCAGAGCCCACCCCCTGGCATGAGGGGACAATTGGGCCATTATATTTGCACCAAGAGCAAGCAGCCAGCTCAGTTCAGCTCTGTACACAGGGGTAAAAAAAAGGGGGGGGCACCAAATATAGACCACTGGACAATTTATTTGTCTTAAGAGTGTTTGAGACACACAGCAAGCCCCAGCAGGTTATAAATGGTCAGCTTTGTGCAATTACTACACAAGTCTGAAGAGTATTCTACGTGGAGTCAGTCTCTAAACTGACTCCACATGGTGGGTCATACCATGTAGGTGGTCTTGACAAGAGTCTCACTCTTTGCATCCATGATAAGCCAGGAGATTAAGGACCCAACACCCTTGTCCACTGCTGTGTATAAAACTATTTGTATCACTGTCTTCCCAAAATGTCAGTTTGAAATTCCCAAATTTTTCTCAAAAATAAAATGTTAGAATGAATGACTCTTAAAACTTCCAAAAGTTCTTGTCCAAATCTCTAATCTTCAGAAAAGGAAGCTGGCGGCCAGAAGGGCTCACACACTGGTTGAGCCAGCTCTGTTCTAATTCTAGCTTTACGACCAATTCACAGTCCAATATTTTTTTAGCCTAGCTTACTACAAGGGATCACCAAAATTGTTGACTGCAAATGAAATATGTACTTGTGTGCCTACAAGGCTATTAGAAAAAAGGGAAGGAAGGAAGGAAGGAAGGAAGGAAGGAAGGAAGGAAGGAAGGAAGGAAGGAAGGAAGGAAGGAAGGAAGGAAGGAAGGAAGGAAGGAAGGAAGGAAGGAAGGAAGGAAGGAAGGAAGGAAGGAAGGAAGGAAGGAAGGAAAGTTGAGGGCCTGGTTTTCTCATTCATTCTTTATTGCATGTCTTTGGATTGAAATATTAAAGGGGTCTCCCTTGTGCCACCCCCACCCCCCAGGATCCTCTCCCCTCTATTAGAGAGCACTCATTCATTCACAATTCCTGAGGATTTCAACTAGTGGTCTGGCCCCTCATCTTCTCCTGGAGAAATCAGTGTGCCATCTGTCCCTGCAATTCAGCACTGCATATTGCAGAAAGAGACTCCTGGGGACAGTGTCTTAACCCACAGCAGGAAGAGGCCACCACAGCCCTGCCAAGCTTTGAAGTCTTAGATCACTGTGAGGGTGAAGTTTCCATGCAAAGGCGCTGCCCACGAAGACGGGAATGGGCTGGGGTGTGAATACGTGTAAAGGTTGTGTGAGTAATAGCTGTGAGCCTCTCTCTTGACAAGTGGTGAAGGGATAGAAGCCTGGACAGAGAAAAAAGTGAATCTACACAGCACAGGAATAAGACTGTAAGATCACTTAGCTTTGTATTTCGACACTGCCGTGGACAAAAAGGCACCCCAAGCACCTGTTCCCTCCAGAAAGGGATTGCTGCCACCTACTATAGACAGAGTTGACCAAGCAGTTCCAAAGCCAGGATGATACAGTGGGGTTTTTGTTTTTGTTTTTGTTTTTGTTTTTCTTTCCAAACTGTCCCATCCATCCTAGCTTGCTCTACCCAGCACCCAAAACATAGACAGTCTCCAATCAGCCCAAGATCCAAGCCAGGATCCACGTGGCCACAGCCCAGAAGAGCCTGGTCGTAGGAGCATCTGCCACCTGGCAGCCTACTTCACTTTTCTTTGTGTTAGGATCCCCTCAACGTGTCCCCACCAATGAGCCCCACTTCACCTTCTTTTTTACTTATGGCCTTTTGCAAATGCTAGGCTTGCAAGATAAAGAAGGGAAACAGTCTGGACCGAGAGAAGAAACGCCTAGTCTAGGCTTCTTCCACGTTAGCTGGGACCAGGCACAAGTCCCTTACCTGGTCTGACTGTCACCGGTCAAGCTGGGTTAACAATCAGGAAGCATAGTTTACAGTTTAAGATCTTTATAGTTAAGGGGTTAAATGTGCAGCATGGAGGTCAGAGACTTTGAGCTTAAATCTCAGCTCAGCCACTTGCTAGGTGGGTAGCCTCTCTGTTTCCATTTCCTCTGAAACTGCAAAACGGGGATAGTAACATTGTGCCAATGAACTGAGACAATTAAATGCGATAAACAGTATAAAGTCAGTAGCTTGGTGCCTCCTGGGAAGTAAAAACTCAATAAATGTTAACCAGTCACATGGCCATTATCACCATCCTCTGGTGAAACAGAGGAAGGTGAAATGTTTATGTGCCCCTGAACAGAATCAAGTGTGACACACATAATTAGCCTTATCACAGGGAGTCTGGATTGCCATTTCCTTCAGTCTCTTTCACTCGGTGAAACGAAGGGCAGAACCACTCTTATTTCACTTTGGGCAGCTAATGAGATCTGAGAAACAGACATTTGATCTCAATTCTCAATGGATTTAGAACAAAAGAAAGCTGCAGAGCTCAGATAAAGGTTGAACAAAAATCACCAAGATTTGCTCTAACTTCCTTGAATCTTGAGCATCTCCTAGTGGTGATTTCTCAGAATAACTCTTAACAGTTCATCCTTTAGACAGAGTGAAGAAGAAACTGCTGCAGGCCTTCAGACTTCCAGGGTAGCCTGGGCAACACACCAAGACATTTCACAGGGCTGTTGTGTTTTTTGTTTGTTTGTTTTTAATTAATTAATTTATTTATTATTTATTTATTTGGTCTAGTGTTTTCTTTTTCCAGGTTTATTGAGATATAAGTGGCATATAGCATTGTGTAAGCTTAAAGTCTGCAATGTGACAATTTGATACACATATATATTATAAAATGATTACCACAATAAGGTTAGTTAGCACATCCTTCACCTCACGTAATTACCATGTTGTTGTTGTTATGGTGAGAGCATTAAAGCTCTACTGTCATAGCAACTTACAGGTATACAATATGGTATTGTTAACTATAGTCACTATAGCATACGTTAGATCCCCAGAACTTATTCGTCCTGTATTTGAAAGTTTGTACCTTTGACCCACATCTCTCCATTTTCCCCACCCTCAGCCCCTGGCAACCACCATTCTACTTTCTGTTTCTACGAGTTCAAAGTTTTTAGATTCCACATATAAGTGAGATCATACGGTATTTGTCTTTCTCTGTCTTAGTGATTTCACTGAATGTCCTCAAGGTCCATCATATCATCACAAATGGATTTCCTTCTTTTAATGGATGAAATATATATAAACTCTCACATCTTCTTTATCCGCCATTCTTCAGTGGACACTCTGGCTGTTTTCATGTCGTGGGTGTTGTGAATAATGCTGCAATGTTAGGAGTTTCTTCCCTCTGTTTTGTTTTAGGACCTTCACAGTTCAGGTCTTACATTGAAATCCTTAATCTACTTCAAGCTAATTTTTGCGAGTGGTTCAATATAAAGTTTATAAGGCAGGAAGAGATTTTGTGTATGGAGTATAATCACAACTACACTAACAATGCAAATAAAGGGTCTGGCAAGGAACATACCAAACTATTAGTCATAGTTTTCTCTAGATGGTAATATTTGGAGTCATTCTTTTCTCTATTTTTTAATCTTCAAAAATGTCTCTAATTGCAATGTATTGACTTCATTAGAGAAAATAATAAGCTAGCCTGGCTGGGCATGGCTCAGCGGTTGAGCGTCAACCTAGGATCCAGGTGATCAGGGTTCAATTACCGGTCAGGGCACATGCCCGGGTTGCGGGCTCGATCCCCAGTTGGGGGTGTGCAGGAGGCAGCCGATCAATGACTCTCTCATCATTGATGTTTCTATCTCTCTCTCTCCCTCTCCTTTCCTCTATCTGAAATCAATAAAGATATATTTAAAAAGAAAAAAGAAAATAATAAGCTAAATTCAGAAGTTAACAGGAATCAAGAGGACAATGTAGGAGGTTCCTAACTTCCCCTCCTCCCATGAACACACCAAATGCACAGCTACACACAGCAATTACCTCTAACAGGAGTCTGGAAACTAGCACTAGTATGAAACTAGAAATCAACTCTAAGAAGAAAACTAGAAAATTCACAAGTATCTGAAAATTAAACAGTGTGCTTGTGAACAATCAACGAGTCAAAGGAGAAATCAACAGGAAAATCTAACAATATCTTGAATCTAGTGAAAATGAAAAAACACACCAATTTATGGGGGCATAGCAAAAACAGTTCAAAGACAAGTGCTTATAGTGATAAATGCCTACATTAAGAAAAAAGAAAGATCTCAAACAACTTAACTTTACCCCCGAAAGAACTGGGAAAATAAGAACAAACTAAGCCTGAAGTTACTAGAAGGAAGTAAATGTAATTTAAAAATAAATTCTATTAACCCAGAAGCATAAAACTTTTAGATGAAATTATCCTAGTAAAATATTTTGAAACAAGTCAATGGGTCTTTATTCCCATTGGAAACTAGGTCAGTTGGCCACTAAAGGACAGAAGGAAAGAACGGAAACCAAGCATGGGCTGGCCTCTCCCAAGTTGCTTGCCTCTGGCTGTTGTGTGTGTGCCCAAGTCCATAGAGACCCCATGAGGAGAAAGCAGCCATAACCTTGCCTGCCAAATGGCCAGGATGGATTCCAAACTAAGAAGGCATCTGTGAGTTAGGGCACTCCTCCCAGCTATCCTGACCAAGAGCCAGGAGGACACTCAGAAATGTCACATCTGGGGTAAAATAATTTCCCAAATAAGAACACTTAGCTCCCTTTCTGGCCCAGATGCGCCTGATCCCAAAATTTCCTGCACACAGCATGGCCTAAAGCCCTTCTGTTGAACAATTAAATACATTCAAATCACAAAATTTAAAAAGTAAAGCAAAAAATATTAATAAAATTTAAAAATAAAATAAACTTTGCTCTTCGATTAAGCTACTATAACCTTCCTTTGACCATCAATTTTTCAAAAACTTGCCTATGCTGACTCATCTTCCTCACTGCGTAAAGCAATGATTTATTTAAGTAGCCATTCCCAAGGGTGGGATTTAAAAGATTTAACAACTGAAATGGCATCAATCGGATGCAGCACACACCAAGCAGACTGGGCAGCAGCCACACACAGCCAGTGTGGCTCTGTAACAACATCACTCACCCACCTGCAAACAAAATTTCCAGGACTCTAACAGTTTTCCTAGAGAGTCTGAAAGAATGGAGTTTTTCCAGCGATCCAGATTGAACCCTTTTTCTCAGAATCAGGTCAGCAGTAAACATGCTGAGTTGAATGAAATCAACCCAACAGCGAAAGCAAAATAACCAGGCCTGCAGCCCTCAGGCACTGTTGATTTGTGTCCCTTGTGGGAGACTTTAATATTGGGAGTTGAACTCCACTGACTCAAATTTTTTCTGTAACAGGCTTTCAAAAAACCATCCTAAGAAAAATTGGTAAGAGGAGAAACCGTGAAGCGAAGGTGACACCTACTGGCCGGCTAAGGCCCCTGCAAAGGGTATTTCTGCTGTTCACTGATTCCAACATGAATTAATCCTTGCTATTCATGCCCTGCCCTCTTAAAACGTTGTTGTCAAGGAAATAACAGAGATGTGATCAAACGTTTACATGCAAAAGTTTTCATCAGGTATTATTTATAAAAGTGAAATGTTGGAAAAACTTAATGTCCCACAGTGGGAAGTGGGTTAAATAAATTTTGGTACATGCCTACAGTGGACAATCCATTCAAAGCTATGTGTTCAAATCATTTTAATAGCATGAAGAAATTCTCACACAAAGATTTTAAGTATGAAACAAAGGTTATAAAGCAAAAAAATAAAGGGTAATGATTATGTAAAATCGATGCATGCATATGTTATAGGAAGAAATATGGAATGAAATGTAGAAAATGTTAATAGTGGCCATTTCTGAGATTAGTGTTTTCTTTTTTTCCCTCGCCCGAGGGGAAAAAAGCAGGCTTTTCCATTGCTTTTTCAGAGAAAGTGGAAGGGAGAGAGAAGCATCGATGTGAGAGAGACACATCGACTGCCTCCCGCACTTGCCCCAAACAGGGCCTGGGGTTGAGCCTGCAACCGAGGTATGTGCCCTTGGCCCAAACTGAACCTGGGACCCTTCAGTCCGAGGGCCGACACTCGAACCACTGAGACAAACTGGCTAGGACTAGTGTTTCTTTTTTATATGTTTCTGTATTTTTCAACTTTTCTGCAGTTAAACATGTATTACCTTAGTGAACAGAAAGCAAAGGAATAAAAATTATTTTTTATTTTATCTAGCTTTATTGAGATGTAATTGACATATACTATTGTGTAAGTTGAAGGTATACAACTCGGTGACTTTATACACATATAAACTGCAAAATGATTACCACAATAAGGTTGGTTAACACTTCTATCACTTCACACACAATTTGTGTGTGTGTCGTGAGCACATTAAGATGTATTCTCTTTAAGTATTTTTTTAAAAAGCAAAAATTTCTCTTTTTAAAAGAGAACAGGAGCTCCAGGACAGATACTCGTAAGATAGTGGAGAAGCTGAGGCTTGGACCTCAGGAACTCTGATCAGAGAGGCTGATGAGACAGTGTGATCCCCATGATGAAGTTAGCAGCATCTGACCCTGCAACGTCACAGGACAGTGGAATACGGTGCTGCACACAAGGGTCTAATGCACAGTAATGAAGATGGCCAATAATATCGAATATTGAAGCCATGATGTAATGTGATAAATACTGCTTTAATGACAATCATATTACACTACATAAATGTATCAAAGTAACATGCCCTACACCTTAAGTTTACAAATTGTAGCATGTAAAATGTATAAAAAAAAAAAAAGAAAGGAAAAAAATTAGGCTATTTCACTAAGAAGCAGAAAGCGTGTTGCGCTCCCTGTCTCTCCTTTTGTATTACCTAGAGAACTTTCTTACATAAATGAGTGTGATTAAAGGCCTGCCCTGCTGGGTAGGTGAGTATAGCTATATCTCCTCAATGAATGTCTGACTGCCCCCGCCCACCCCCACCGCCTTGCTTCCCCCACTATATCTGGCAAGGCCCTGGCGCTATCACACACCAGCTCTGTGAAATCATCTGACTTCTCTGAGCTTCATTCTTCTCATTGATAAAATAAAGATGACAACAGCCAACCAGCTGACCTCCACTGTTGTGAGCTTTGCCCAAGATAATGTGTTTGAAAAGCAATTGCATGCAAATCACGTACAAGGTCATAGCAGCCAACATCCTTCATGGAGTGGTTATGTGCCAGACTTCACTTCACAAGGTGTTTTCTTCCGTATCACTTCATTTAATCATCATAAAAAGCCTGTGTGTGAGTATAATCCCCATTTTACCCATGAGAAAACTGAGTTTATAACCTGCTCAAAATTGAAACATTTACTTTGCAGAGTCGGAATTTGAACTCAGTTCTATCTCCAAAAGCCACACCCTTAAACACAATGCTACTTAAAAATTACTGCATAGAATCTTAGCACTTGAAGGGGACCCAACAGATCACTAGTTGAATCCCCGTTTTTTGCAGATGAGCACATCAAGGCCCAAAGAGGGGAAATGACTTGCCCATATAACAAACAAAAGCCCCACAAACTTCCCCTCACAGGGCACTAAGATCCTTTGTACAATTAGCCAATGTGGTTCCTGGTCCCTCAAGCCCAAGAAGCGGTCTGGGGTTTCTGTTCTCAGCTCTACTTCCCTATTGCTGGTAACCAGAAGCTTTTGGATCCACCCTATTACTCAATGGCCAAATTACATAGTCAGAACTGAGTGAAACTTTGAACTTCTGGGGAAAGTGAACTTCTACACAATCTAGTTTTCACCACAGCCAAAGCCAAGGGGAGGGAGCACGGGGGTGGAGCAGAGAGGTCACCAGCTGGAGGGCTGCAAGGCCACCAGCCACCCCGAACCCTAAATGTAGGTTGCTTCCCAAATTTATCATCTTAACTAGGACCTTTGAGCATGACAGGGGATGTTACTAATAATCACAGTCACCACATCCACAGGGTAAAACCGTTGTCAGAAGCACTGGGATGAAGAAGCTAGAAACAGGCGGAGATACCAGAACCTGTCGGAGGGTCTGACGCTAGAGGCAGAAAGATGAAGTAGGTCTGGGGCCTCCCTCTGGGTTGTGGTCCTGAAACAATCAAATGATTTGCTCTTTACCAGTACTAACTGTCACTCCTCTGGTGCTGTGCCTTCGCCCGTGAAAGAAGTGGCTGTAGGGTCTGCAAAGACCACAATTTAAAAGTCAACCTAGAGAAACAAGATGGCGCGCAGGTCACAGCTGACCCGCCGCCTCCCGCAGCCACATCAGAATCACAACTAAAACACAGAACCACCCTCACTCGGAGCCTCCTGAGATCCGGCTGCACAGGAGCCCCACAGCCAGGGAGCTGAAGCAGCACCGAGACCGGGAGGAGGGGCGGAGACGCGGGCGGGAGGATCAGGGCTGGATCCCAGAGATGCAGCCGAGGGCCCACCCCCGGTGCTGCAGGGTAAACCCAGGAGGGAATCTTGGTGGCGGAGGTTTCCCCGAGGAGTGAGGGGTCCCAGCCCCACAGCAGGCCCCCAGCCCAGGGCTTCAGGGTCAGGAAGAGACGTCCCCACAGCTTCGGGCTGTGAAACCAGCGGGGACTGTCCCTGAGGGTCGCGGAGGCCGCGGGAGCCCCAGCAGCTCCTCTAAAGGGCCGCGCACGGACTCACTCGGACGCTCCCTCTGAGCCCAGCGCCGGGCGGCAGCCTGAGAGGACCCGGGACACTCGGGAGGAACTAACCTGCCTGAGATCCGGGCGAGAGGCGGAGGGCGGCTTCCTCCCGGGCAGAAGGGCTGGCGGAGGCCATGGCTCCTGTGGCGAGTCCTCCCCGCACAGCCGGCGGGCAGGCGCCATGTTTGAGTCGCCAGCGCCTGACTCACACCTTTGGCCCCGCCCCGTGATTCCCGGAGGCCCCGCCCCCCCCACCTGCAGCTCATCCAGGCCATTTCCAGGGGCTTTTCTGTGCAAGTGGCCTCTCAAGCTTCATGCTTAGGACTCTCCTAAAATCCCTCAAACAAGCAGCAGCTGCCCCATACGGCTTGATAAGCGGCCCCAGGCCTGGCACTAGCGGCAGCTGCATTGGCTCATAGCTTGGCCTCTCCTGGACACCGCCAAGCCCAGCACAAGGAGCAGCCAACTACGGTTTGCTGTGTAGCTCATGCTGGGGGGCCCTGGGCAAGGCTTTGGCAGAGGCTGACTTTGCACCTCCCTGGAGGCCCCAGAGACAGTGCACCCGGTGGTCAGACTCGACCACGCTGGATCACAACCCTACCACATCCACGAGTGACACACTCAAGGGGCGCACTTGGTAAACACCAAAGCCCCACTGAAGTAAATCCTGCTCCATAGGGGTGTCTCCAGCACAGCAGCTCTTTGGCTGTAGTTGCAGCTGGTCCTCACAGCTGATTGGCCTGGGGGTCAATTCCTCCCAGTGACCCCAACAGCAACCAAGGATCAACTACAACAGGACAGTGCACACAGCCCACACAGGGGAGCACCTGGAAGGCCCAGCTCAGGTGACTGGGGAGGCTGAGCTGCTGGACCCCACAGGACACCTACTACACAAAGCCACTCTACAAATTCCAGGAGACATAGCAGCTCTACTTAATACATAGAAACAAACATCTGGAAGCAGTGAAAATGGGGAGGCAAAGAAACATGTCACAAAGGAAAGAACAGAAGAAATCTCTAGAAGAGGAGCTAAGTGAATAGATCCAAGCAAGCTAACAGATACAGAGTTCAGAATTTTGTTTATAAGGATGCTCAAGCATATTAGTGAGAGTATTATGAAAACAACTGAGAAAATAGAAGACATAATAAAGTACCAATTTGAAATGAAGGCTAAAGGAACTAAAATGAAGAATAATTTACAGGGAATCAACAGTAGAGGAGAGGACGCTAAGAATCAAATCAGCAATTTGGAACATGAGGAAACAAAAAACACCCAACCAGAAGAGCAAAAGAAAAAAGAATCCAGAAATATGAAGATAGTATAAGGAGCCTCTGGGACAACTTCAAGAGGCCCCACATTCGTATTATTGGGGTTCCAGAAGGAGGAAAAAGAGAGCAAGAAATTGAAAACCTATTTGAAAAACTAATGACAGAAAACTTCCCCCACTTAGCTCACAATAGCTCCAATCCTGTGAATGTAGCATTTCCCCCTGAATCTTTCACTTTCCCTTCCATTTTGCATGTCTTCATGAAAACCATAATCCAGTATCCATTTCCATATCCTAATCAAGAACCATATTGGATTTTTTGTACCATGAAGTGCAATGTAGCCTCCCAGTAACCAAGTGAGGAAAAAGACTAATCTAGAAGTCATGCCTCTATGTGGGACTAACTAGTATGATTACTGATTTTTCTTTTAATCAGATTGGCTTATTACTAGTGATCATGCAACAGACTCCGGAGGGCTACTGAACTGACTATTATAGCTCACAGTATTGGCTGCAATTACAACCTTGAATCTTTCCAATCCTTGACCATCCTTGGCCACAACTTAAAGTCTTCTATGGGCTCTACTGCCTGCCTTTCATATGGCTGCCTTGTAAGGCTGCCTGTGATTTCACTGAATTTCATTCATTCATTCATTTAACAAACCCACTATTTTCCAGTCATGGTTCAAATCACGAGCTTATGGAGCTTACATTCTAAAAGAGGAAAACGGATAATAAAAAGAAAACATTAAATAAGTAAATTGTATCATATGTAAGGGGTGTGGTAAAAAAAAAGTCAAACAGAGTAAGAGAGATCAAGGTTAAAATTTTAAATAAGGGGTCAAGGAAGACTTCATTGAAATGTTACATTTGACCAAGGATTAGAAGAATATAAAGAAATTAGTTAGCCATGAAGCTCTCTGGGGAGGAAGCACTCCAGGCAGAGAGGACAGCTTGTGTACAAGTCCTGAGGTGGAGGCCATTCTGATGTGTTCCAGGAACAGCAAGGTGGCCAGTGTTGCTGGAGCACAGTGAGCGAAGGGGGAGACTGACCAGACATATGGTCAGACTGGTGTTAGAGGACAGATCACAGGGGGTCAAGCAAGCCACTCTCAGGACGTTGACGTTTCCTCTGAGTGAAATGAGAAACTATTGTAAGGCCTTGAGCAAGAGAGTGACCCAATTTGACTCACTTTCTTAAAGGATACTCTTGCTGCTGTGTTAAGAGTAGACTGAGGGGCCAGGGCAGAAGCAGGAAGACTTGATAAGAACATAAGAGGCTCTTACACTAATCGAGGCAAAAGCTTATGATGGCTTGGACCAGTGTGGTAGCAATGGAGGTGGTAAAAGGTGGTTCTGCATGGACGGACCTCGACAATAGACCTTACCCTGCTAATTCCTGACTAATCGGACGTGGGATGTGAAAGGTGAGGCATCAAGAGTGGCTCCAATGCTTATGGCTGAGCTACAGGAAGAAGGAAGTTGCTGTCAACTGAGATGAAGAAGACTCGGGCATGTGTGGAGAAGGTCAGGAGGTCAGTGCGGGCAGGTTGTGTGTGACCTCCAAGTGGCAGTTGGCTACATGAGACCGGAGGGCAGTGGAGAGCTCGGGGAGCCATCAACATACAGGCGGTGTTTAAAGACTTGAAGCTGGATGAGGTCAACAGTGGACTAAGTGAGACAGAGAAGAGGCCAAGGTCTGAGCCCGAGGGCCCTTCAGCACGAACCAGTCTGGAGACAAAGAGGAATCGGCAAAAGAGCCTGGAAAAGAGCCACCAGTGAGTCGGAGAACTGGGAAAGTGCAGTAAGATAGCTTCCAATTTGAACGGACACGCAGAATGTTCTCTCCTGTACTAACTTCTTTCTTTGGTTCTCTGGAGCAATGCAAATGAATTCCACACGTCTGAGCGCCTTTTCCTTTGCACTTAATGCCCAACCGTTTCAAGCCCTCTCCCCATGATTACTGTGTATGTCTGGTAGCAGCAAGATCAGTAGCCCTGACGTCAGGAAAACGGCTCAGACAGGCAGCCTGTCTGCTGCTTTGATACACCCCATGTCCAGAGGGACAACTGCCAATCCAAACAGATCCCGCAGATCGCGGCCCACCCAGTGCTTTCAGAATACAGAACGAGAGCTTGCTCAAGCCAACTGCCTGGGCAAGCTGTCACGGTGTCGCACAGCTTATGATAGGAGCTCAGCAGTGCGTAGGAGGATGGTGTACTGAACCTGGGAAAGAAGACAGAAAAATTTGCAGACCCAGAGCACCCTACAACTTGAGACTTGTAACCTCTGGCCCCTACAAAGGTCCTACCCTATCTCCTTGTGGGCAATATACCGAAGCTGGCCGAAGGAGGAAACAGTGTTTAAGAATGAATTTTTGTGGTTTTGAGAGCACAGAAATACTTTCAAAGTTTCCACTCTACAGTCTGACTTACACACTGACTCACGTCTAATCAGAGTTTAATCTCTTGATTTGAAAAACGTTTTTAATAAACCCTGCTATCCTTCACTTTCAGCTCAAAATGGAAACGGAGCTCGGCAGAGAGAAGCAGGAAGAAGGGAGAGGGTGTGGCACCATGAGCATGGAGAAGCCGCCCACCCCCCACTCCATCCACCTCCCAGGGTGGAAAACGGTCCAGAACAGGGAAGCAGGAAAAGGAACCTCGCCACCTGGAGTTTCCCCTGCTGACAGATGTGGGTGGGGGTCATGGGGGTGAGTCAGAGACTCTGGTTGGCACTTCAGAACTGCTCGTGCAGATTTTCCAGGGGGCGAGGGGAGAGTGCTTCTTTGCTACCACAGACGAGACAGCCTAAACCCAAAGGCCGTGCTGGTACATAGGGGCCTAAAATGTGCTATGACTGCTCTGAGGGTCTGAGGACAGGTTTCTCACTCAGACTTCAACTCCCTCCTGCTCCCTCCTCTGTCAAATTGTTTCTGGCCTTTTGCTCTTTGCCCATGTCTACATTTCACCCCAAAATTTTACCCAATGCTAAAAAATACTCAATACTGGGATTCTTCATTCCACTTTATTTCATATCCCATATTTCTCATCTCTCTTCCTCGGCATTTCCTAAAATGTCTTTCCTTTGAAGGAGAGAGGTGAGATGAGGCAGGAGATGGACCCAGGGAGTTCTCTGGACCCACTGGATCTTGCTGCTCTGTTGCTAAGTCAGCCACTTCTCTGAGGGCGGCACTCTCTGAACCTGCTAGAAATGGATGACTCCCTTTCAGCACAGACAGCTCACAACCCAGCCTCAGGCTCCTGGCTCATGAGCTTTGACCCTCTGCTGCATTGGCTCCCCTGGTTATTCCAGAACATGCTCAACTTGTTTGGGAAAAGTCAGGAGGTGAGTGTGATCAGAGTGAAGCGAGTGAGGAAGAGAGTGGTAGGAGGTGAGCTCAGAAAGGAACAGAGGCCAGATCGCGTAGGGTCTAGCCAGCCATGGCGAAGGCACTGGACTCTATTTCAAGTGAAATGAGAAGCCCGTGGAAGGTTTTGATCAAGCAATAATATCATCTGGTTGTGATGTAAAAGGATGGCTCTGGCTCCTCTATGGAGCGGAGACCAAGGAAGCAATGATGGAGCAGGGAGGTCAGGTGAGACACGATGGTGACTTGACCCAGAGTGGGAGCAGTGCTCCAAGGTGGACAGATTCGGGTCATAGGATGAAGGAGTACAACCAGATTTGCTGATGTCCTAAAGTGAGAGAGGAGTCACCAACTAGGTCCAACTTTTTCATTAACTGGGATGTGGGATTGGGGTTGAATGAGGCTTAGTCAGCACGATTCCAGGCCTCTCTCCCTGCTTCAGCCATGTCCCCTCCTCTTTTAGCGTTGGGGTTTTATGTAAGATTTCCTCTGAAGAAAAGGTTCTATGACTTAAAACAGAAAACTTTGAAAACTGTTGGAGCACATTCTACCACTGGGAAAGAAACAAGAATGTGGAGAGGGACTCTCCCTGACGCACTGTCCCCAGGGAAAAATCTAAAGCTGAGGGTGATCATTTCTAAGGGCTCTTTCAACTCGAAACACTTGGATTCCACCTTCTTGGTCCCAGCCACTGAACAATAATCCCAGTTCAGATTCCGCCCGTGCTCTGGACTGACCGGGTCCTGATGGAGACATAGGACCTGCCTGGCCTTCACGCATGGGCTTGATAACATTTATGGGCCTTTGAGGAGCGGTATAAGAAACATCTAGTTAATCAAGCACTTCCCTGAACGCTTTGATTTTGAGGAGACCTTTTGGACTGAAAGTTCACAGTAAGTCAGCAAACTCTTCCTTCTCCTGTCACCCCAGATCTTCAGCAGCTTCACAGTTTGCTGTCCTCAGGTGTGGCCTGAGCTCTCATCTATGACTGCCAGCCTCCTGTAGCAACACAATTTACTTTTCCTGGTCAATATCTAAATATCTTTAATTCCTTGGTTTTTCAGGTACTGTAATCTCTCTGTCTTCCTGCCAAGATAAAATGCTAACAAGTTTAGGTATCCAAAGATGCCTCTCCTCTGGATGTAGTTTACTAAGCTCTGTAGACTTATAGGTCTGGGGAAGAAACATCACAATCTTGAAGAAAACCTGAGCATGGGGGAAGCAACTTAGTTTTCCTTTGACAAACTCATTTCCAACACCATGATCCAACTACAGGAAGCATGAGCAGCTAGATTTAGGAATCTTCCAATTTAGATTTTACAGAGCCTAAGGCATAATCTACCCTTATAATTCCTGTGCTTCTCTTCCAAGATTTTGACCTTATATTTTAAGAACTTTGATGGAGTAAAGAGAACATGATAGTGCTACATCCTATGTGAGATAAGAATAAGGCAGCGTGTGCCGTGCCTTAGGTCTGTGCGTAAGTCACCTAACTCGCTTGCTGCGGTGAACTTTTGTGTCTCTTGTCTGTACAATATCCTTTCTCTAGACAGGATATCGGCGATATTTCCTTCCTTTGGGGATCCCCTGCCCCACCTTCATCCCTGTGGTCTGGTGAAGCTAACTTCCCCGCTCCTCTCCCCCCCCCCCCCCATCTATTGGGATAGGCATGAGCCACAGGCCAAAGTCAATCTGTGCATTTCATTCCCTGGTCCAAAGACTGAGTCAGGAATGGACCTAGAACCCCACCTGGGCCAATGGGAATCAGGCCTGGGACTTTGTGGAACTGCAGGGCAGGAGATGGCTCCTCTCCTTTCACTGAAATCAGAGCTGAGGGGATATAAGTCTGGGGCTACCAGCATTCATCTTGCCCCCAGCATGAAAAACTTACTTTAGAGTGACTCAGAGGAGGGCAGAGCAGAGGGATAGGAAGATAGGGCTCTGGATTCAGCTGTGCCTGAACCACAGACCTGAGATAAATTTTCTTTTTCACTTGGGTAAATTTGAATGAGATGTTCTGTCACTTGTAACCAAAAGAACCTTAAATGATGCATCCTCTCTGGACCTTAGTAACTGAACCTTTAGAATAAGGGTGTTGAAAACCGGTCAGTGTTTCTCAATGGAGGCACTAATGGTGAGGCAATTCTTTATTGTGCAAACTGTTCTGAGCATTCATTTTTGCTCCTGCCCACAAAATTCCAGAGCACCCTTCAGTTATTATGACAACCAAAAATCCACCACCCATCCCTTTAGACACACACACGCACACCAGTGCCCTCTGGGGGCATGTACTCCCCTCAGTTGAGAACAAATTAACTAGAAAATCTCTGAGGCCCTTCCTAACTGAGCTGAAATTAGTCATGTAATGTACCAGAAGTCAAGTTCCCCAGAGTCTAGTCTTAGCATCAACTGAGAACAAGTTAGTCTCTGTGTTCATTTATTTTTTTAAATGAGGGCACTAATATACAGCTATATGGATGGATAAACCTATCAAAGGACCGCTGTGACAAATTACTCATGTGAAATAACTCTAGCATAACCTAAGATGGATTCTTCACATTCCCGAGGGAAACATCTTAAAGACTTATGAATAACATTATAGCTTATAATTTATACCCTAGGAAGACAATTTTTAAAAGCCAAAAATGTTAAAGGGATCTTTTCATACTCTTAATTCACCTACCAATAAAGAATCAAAATCACTTATAAAGCTACCCTGTGTCACCATTATTTTTCTAGACCTCTTTATTTACATCTCCAGCAAGAGAGATTGGCTTAGAAGGTTCGGAGAATGGTGGGGGGATCATGTTTTACAAATAAGTAGGTCTTAGGATGACTAGAGAACAACAGTGAAACTGACGGCTGGCAGTCAGCTAAGCTCATTTGCTCCTCCAGCCGATCTCAGCTTGAATAGCTTATTACATGTCACTCTTTGTTAGCCAAAACCACAAATATTAAATCCTTGAATGCCAAGGACCCCTTGTACCCCATGGTGCTCTGCAAATGAAAGAGAACAGGGTTTGTTTCCGTGCTGCTTATAATCTATCAGTTGTAAAATCTATTTTTCACGCTACCTCTGTCATCTTTGTGAATTTTTTGGTTTATTTTGTTTTAAACCATGGTGGGGTTTTTTTTTCTCTTCTTGCCAATTGTGTGCTCTTCGTAGTAATACTCTAACCAATGGTCTAAACAATCCACTGGCGAATTTGGAGATGGGGCGAGTGGGCTACGCTCCATGTGCTGCCTTTGAAACTCGAGCACAGCGAGATGACTTCACATTGCGTGAGCGCCCCGACCAAACCCAGGCGGGGGCTACGGCCGCGGCACAGACGGTTCTTTCATCTCAGCTCTCTTCAAAACTGCCATCAATTATTGCTGTTGGATCTAGTGCCAAGGTCCTGGGGCCAATTTCCATGTTTCGGAGGACTTGAGGGGTATCTTATGCCAGCCTACTGGCTCAACCAGCTACCGGCCTCTCCCCTCCACCTCAGCCCTTCTGCAAAGCATGGCACTGGCTGTACACGCGGGCACCTGCCCCTGGCAGCGAAGCAGTCCTTTGACTATCTGAAGGCTGAGAGAGATGTACCAGAGACGTCAGAGAAGTGAGACAGTAGGGAGAAGGGAGGGGAGGCAGTTAAACCACTTCAAAACTGCTGGCAGGACGCCAGACTGTGCCGAACGCGGCCCGGGCGAAACTCAGAGCGAAACCTCGCTCTTTCGCACATTCAGCTTTGAAGCCACACGGTGGTGGGAAGGCTGGCTGCGGGAGAACAGCCCAGACCTTCATGAAAAGCAAATGTAAGTAATTCCCCCAAATTTCCACGTGAGCTTTGCTTTGACGTACTCCGGCTGCTGCAAACAGTCCCCCTCCTCTTCTCTTGGCGTTCCTTACGCCCGCACCGTTGTTCCTCAGGTTTAGGGCTTGCGAAGAAACTGAGATTGCGTTTCCAGCAGAAGATACCGTGACCAAGCCTCCCGAGGGGCTGTCTGTACAGCAGAGAAATGGAAGCATCTTGGGTTTTGTCCACCCCCCCCCTTATAAGAAGGAATTGCGTCCAGCTGGGTCAAGTTGATCAAGCGAACGCTGGGTGTGCACGCAATTCTGCTGCCCCATCGCCATGAATGTACCTCTTTGATGGAAGAAAGAAGGTCCATGGAATAAACAGTGTAAGGATTTGGAGTTGGAGCTGGAAACATGGGCTGCTTTGTTCTTAGCACAACTGCTTCCCCATCTAAAACATGTCTTTATTTTAAAGGATCTTTTTTCTTCCAGCCGCACCCCTCAAGCTGCAATAACAGACTCGTGATTTTTTTTTTTTAATGCCAAGGTTATGAATACTCTTTTATGAATATTTTCCTTTGAAGTCATTTCTCTTGAAAAAGAAAAACAGCCCTATGTGTTGCGAAGTTGACAGTAATAGACAAAACATACAAATTTTTCTCTTGGGGTAGTGAAATGCTCCAAAGTGCACATAGAAAATTCCAAATACAACATGATGTTTATGGAGCACTGCCTTCAGAGCTATAATTTTTTTAAAGTAATATTTCTGGTTGTCATGTATTACATAGAATATATTTCAAGACTGATATCAAGATGAATACCTTAAAATGTCCCCCTTTATTGCTTTTCCCTGATTGCTTTTCTCATATCATTGCAGGCTCCTAGTGAACAGAATTTTAGGATGTGCCATTTGGAAGGAAGGAAACCATCACTGGAGTAAGCTGCTTATGTTTTTATTTTTCTCTTTATCTCATTTCAACATAGCCTCCAACTTCCTCCTCTAAAAATAATTCAACTAATGCCAACTCAACAGATTATAGGTCTCCTATTAATTTCATTCCTTTAAAAGGAATTCATATGTATCTATATAATTACTGTCAACTAATGCTGAAACTTCTTTTCATTCTGTTTCAATATCATCAGTTAAGTCATTTCTTTTCTGGTGTTTAAAAAAAAAAAGTGTTTTCCTGAATCCCTTTCAAATGTTTTATCTTATCTGAAAGTTAATCCAGAAAACTCAGCCTCCCTTAATCCTGCTTGTGGCTTAGACTGTTTAGCCCTGGAAGCACTCATGTTGATTTCTGCTTTGCCCATGCTGATGTAGAAACAGCCTTTGCTGTGGCAGAGAAATAATCCTGCATGCAAATCGTGTGCCCGTGAAGCCTAAGGTTGTCAGCTGAATCCTGCAACAGCGTTTTACAAATGCTCTCCCAGACTGAGTGAGTGACCTCTAACAATGTCAACATACAATTATTGCTTTGCACTTGGCATTAAGAATACTCTCCAAAGTTCTTTTCATGTATAAAGGAAGCACTCCACAGTGGTTCTAAGCATGAGCATTAGAGCCAGACTCCTTGGGTTCAAATCCCACCATTGCCACTTGCTAGCTACATGATCTTGAAGAAGACACTTAACCACTCTGAGCGTCATAAAATAGGGTGGATAATACCACCTACCCCTTAGGCCTGTTGTGAGGTTTAAGCTGGTAAAAACATATAAAGCACTTATGACGCTGCCTGGCACAGACAGCACTCATGTTAGCTCAGAACATCATTTAACTTACAAAGGCAGGACATCTTTTACATAATTTCAGAAGCAGGTCTGTAAAATAAAAAGAAATCTAGAAAAATGTAATTCTGTAAAATTTATAAACGTGAAATTACAGATGTTATATATGTATGTATATGATTATATAAGTCTGGCTATTCTTTTCTATGGTTATATAGATAAAATTATATTTATCATTTCTTTACCTAGAAAGTAAATTCCTTTTCCAGTGACGTCTTTTGTCACTGCTTCTCCACTCAGCTGGTCTGTCTCTAGCCCTACCTGGCCCCAGCACATTAATTCAGTGAGTATTTATTCACTGTCTGCTCAGAACAGGGAGCATACAAAGGACAGAGGCCCCAACTAACTTCATCTCTATGGCAGGATCAATGTCCTAATTGTTTAACCGATCAAGTCTGTATTGCTAGATCATTGTTTCCTAAAACTAAAGAAAAAGCTATGCGTTCCTATGTGTTTCCAGCCCAAAATATTGCTTCCATTGATCAGCTGAAAAAATATATGCAAAAACTAATTAACCAAACTTAAATAGCATATAAGTTACCTATGCAAAAAGTATCATAACTACTATGCTACTACTCTGTTACCTTAATATTGACACTGGAGGTCACACTCAACAGTCTTTTTCTGTCTTCATCTCAATCCAAGATCAAAACAGCAAGTAAATGGCTGTTAATTATATAATTAAACAGAAAAAAGGAACAAAAATAGTATAGACATAGTTTGATTATAACTACATTTTTTAAATTCTGCATTGAAAATGCATGGGGAAGAACTAAAGATTGAATTCTGTTACTATAATGGCATTTAGTTTTCTTCTTTTTTCCATTGTCTATTTTTGTGACTATATTATTTTTTTTAATAAAAAATGTTAAATTTATAAAACTATAAAAGTTGAACTATTCCTTAAATTCTAAAATTTTTCACTTATCTACAAAAAAGAAATTCACAACATGGCATTTAATTCCGATTTAATTTCCACAAAATAAACCCTACAAAGATTTCTTAAAGAAATTTGAAAATCTTCAAACTACATTTGTTTTGTATTATATGCAACAGATTCCCAAGTGTAAAAAAATCCTAAAACTAAGGCTAACATATTGCATATCACCATCATATTTAAGTACTATTTAGAAGACCGTGACACTGAATACACAAATCTGATTTAGCGTCATAATTTCTTAGCTAAAGTTTTTTTAAACATATTTATTTTCTGTTTTCCTTACATTTCCTTTTTTTATCTCTAGATAAAAATTAACAAGAAATTTAAGACACAATGTAAATCTAAGATTTATTAATCACATATCAAAGCTACCTGCAGAATGAATCTCTGGAATAGAAGTTTCCACACAGCATTTGTCTGGAGTCAGATTATTTTAAATTGTACCTTGACTTTCAAATTCGATACTAGATGCATTTACCATAAACTAAATGAAAATATCACAAATGCAGATATTCTAACACAAAGACTTGTATGATTTTGTTTAGATTGTCAATGGTTGCTTCATCCAGATTTTCTTCAGTGTCATCCATGGTATGCCAGACTTCAGGGAAAGGAGATGCTATCAGATGCAAAATTGGAACACCTAGTAGGAAAGAACCAACTTGTAATTAAGTGCATATTTCAGCTAGAAAGTGTCATTTGGAAAGCAGAAGTCTGAGTGGGAGCTCTGTCCCGTCCATATAAAGACAGCTAGTAATTCATCATCTTCTGTGTTCTCCCTCATATCTTACCCTTGTACTCCAAACTCATTCATTCATTAAACAAATGTTCATTGATTCAGTAGGTAATTAGAAAACACCTACTATATACCAGTCCCTATCCTAGAAGTTGAGGTTTCATCAGTAAAGAGGCAAAGCCCTGGTCATATGGAGCTTACATTCCAGTAGAGAAAGAAGTAAGAAAACAAATATAAAAAATAATTTTAGAAAGTAATAAGGCTTATAAAAAATAATAAAATAAGGTGAGGAAATAGAGAATGACAGGAAGACAGCAAGGCCAAGAAAGAAGTATTTAAAGTCAGGAAAGGCCTCTGTGAGAAGCTAACATTTAACTGGAGACATGTAACAAAGGAGAAAGCAAGCTGTTCAAAAATCTGGGGAGAAGCATTCCAGGCAGCAGTATTAGCAAGTGCAAAGGTCCTGAGGTAGGTGTGCTTTGCCTGCTTGAGGAATAGCAAGGAGCCCAGTGTTTCTGGATCAGAGAAATTGAAAACAGATGTAGGGGGTGATGCTAGAGAGGGAGAACAGAGTCAGCGAATAGAGGCCTTTGCAGGCCATGGTAAAGGCTTTTGGTCTTATTCTACATGGCAGCAAGCCACTAGCGCTTTAAGCAGGGAAGGAACATAATTTGATTGACATTTTAAAAAGATAACTCATTCCTATATAAAGAATAGGAAAGCAAGGGCAAACACTGGAGACCAGTTGGGAGGCTACTGCAAGAGTCCTTGGTTTCATTTGAACTTCTGCCATGGACATCAAGAATATTGCTTCCTTATTAATCAGAAAACATTAGAGTTACACCAAGTGTAAGAATACAGTCTAACTCTACAAAAGTGAAGGCACAGTCAATGGAACATGGGCTTTCACAAATATTTTAGGTGCAGGAAAAAATATATAAAGGTGTCCTCAAGGATTTCAAATGACTTTCATGAACAAGTAGGAGCCATCCAATGATTGGTGGATGACTTTATAATTCAATTAATTAAATCTAATGATTCCTTACCCTTCTAGATTGTTGCAAAAGCACATAAAATAAAACAAATACAATAGGTTAAAATGCACATGTGCATGCACACATATATATACGCACACATTATTACCTCTTCTTAAAAATGGAATATGGTCATCCTGAATCATCCCTCCATAACCGTGACTCTGGAAATACCGTCTCTCCAAAGAATGAGCCTTGAGCAAACCTAATTCATGGAGTTCATGTTCTGCAGATGACAATCAGTAGATGAGTATCTATTTTATCTGATCAATACAAAGAATGCATAAAGAGTTTGAAATCTTAGCACATATGACCCTGGTGTTTAAAACATGCAGCAGTGAGCACATGACAATAAACATCTGGACTGAACACGGGTGTGTACATTTTGTAGCAGTTCTGGGGTGAGAAGGGTCACAGTCCAGCTTTATAGATGAGAACCTTCTTAGAGGCAGAATCTCAGGAATAATGGAGAGACGAAGGACGAGAGCCGGAAAAACTTGGGGAAAAACACACATAGATACTCAGAGATCCGAGATCCTGTATGAAGAATACCTTAAGAGGAGCTGTGGGGCTTGAAAGGGCAACACTCCAACAGAACAGGGGTGAAGCTCACTGAGTGGTCACTCTATGGAAGAGGGTTACCTGCTATGACCTGCATTAGTGGTTCTCAAAGTATGGTCTCTGACCAGGGGTATCAGCAACTTGTCAGAAATGCAAATTATCAGCAACTTGTCAGAAATGCAAATTATCCGGTCCCACTTCAGACCCATAGAACCAGAAACTCTGGGGATGGAGCCCAGCAGTGTGTGTTGTAACAAGCCCTCCAGGTGACATGCACTGTAGTCTGAGAACCGCTGGCCTGCATTCCAACATTTGTCCTCTTGCAACATAGAACCCATGTGTTACATACATATAACATGAGTTCTATGTTACAAGATGACAAAAGATCACAAGCAGAATATAAGACAACTGAATGAAATTTATCAGGGTAGCTGGGCTTTTTCTTTAAATTGCTAAATTTAAAGTGTAAAACTAGGTCAAATGGTAAACATACATGTGTAATATGTTAGGAACATGGAGAAAGCCCTTACCACCACCAAACAATATTCCCATCTGTTTATGGACACTTATAATTCTTTCACCTTAGGATACAACTTTTCTTTATACAATTAGATATGGTTTGAAGTATAACTACCACTAGGAAGGGGCAGCACAATGGGTTAAAAATACATTAAGGTGCAAGTTACCGATATAAATTCATTCTGGTAGAGGAAACAAGAAAAGTACACAAAATCCTTGAAAAAAGGCCAAACCAATTTTCTGAGGCTATCATCAAAGTAAGGCAAACATGCTAAAAGAGAGAGGCCCAAGAAGCTTAGATTAATAATACCATAATAGTAGTTCTTTCAAACTAGAGACTGAAATTTTCCAAAGATAAATACCTGAGGTTCAGGTAAAAGTTTCTTGTAATAGTCTAGATCTGCATATTGGCAGATTCTGAACTCATGGCAAAAGCATGAGTTGAGATAACAGTGCTTTTCCCACTGCTTAGAACTAAACTATCCTCCCTCCAAGGAGCGTGTGGCTGGTAAGGAATCTCGAGCCTGAAGTCCCTGCCTCAAAGGCAGGCTCCTGGCCTAGGCCGCGTCATAAAGGCCTGTCGCAATTTCATCTCCCCCTGATGCCCCTGGTGTTTTTGTTGTGCGTGTTGGGGGTGGGGTGGGGGTGTTTGTGCTTGGAAGAGGGGGAGAGGGAAGGTATGAAGGAAAGATGTTACCCGCTTTTCCTTCTCCAAGCCCCACGCGTCTCGCTTGAGCCATAGAGACCTTTGTTTCTTTGCCTGGGCTGACCTGGTCTGGCCTCTTCTACTCTCATTGATTTAACACTAAACCTTCTCTTGAAGGATCTTGGCTTTCTCTTGCATCCCAATCTCTTACTCTCTTGGAAAATAGGCAGAGATTGTACTAGGTTTAGAGGAAAAATCATATCTGGATAAGGCAGAAAACAGAAGGTGACAAAGGCAGGGATGGAAAGGAAATCAAAACTGGAGAATATCTTCTGGTATCCTTATAAAGAAACAACATTCATCATTAGCCAAGGCGCCTCACTTGGTCAAGTTTCCCCTAGAAATATATTCCATATGCTCCAAACAGGACTCTGGGAAAATGTTTTCAAACCACTTCTAGGGATATCCTAACATGAAATGTAGTATTTTATGCTTTCATATTAAAATGCAGTTTCAGGCAGGAAAATAAAGTGGGCCTACTGACAGAGATGAATAGAAACAATTAACTAATCCATAAAGCAAGGGGAAAAGCCAGTAAAGTATAGTATATATTCAAATTGTACACTTAAATCATAAATTTTGCATTTTAAAAGGTAGTGCTTGTCAGGAGAAAGAAACCCAGTTTGACTCTTTAATAACAGTGGTGCTTACCAATTGCTTGAAGTCTTTCAAACCATCGGGCAGAGTTTGGAAAAAAATTGGGAAATGTTGGGTTTGGAGCTCCAATTAAATCTAATAAGACCAATAAATCCTAAGGGAGAAAAAATATTGTTTAATCACTGTCACTAAAAACACATTTCATACTCATCAGTGTAAAAAACACCAATGAGTCAAAACTAACGGCATTTTAATAATTGAGACTAATCTAGGGAGCTGTATAAATAAACAAAAGGTTTAAGAGCATTGTAAGCTAACAGTTTTGGAGAACTTATTAAATCTCGCTTTACCATTAGTGTCTGGAATCCCAGAAGCATATCACTGAGGATAAATTAGAAAGAGGACATTTGGATAAGTATTTCATAGATTTAAAAAGAATACATTTAACTTTATTTTCAGATGGGAGTCCAAGCCTGTCTGATCTTCTAGTCTCTAATTTGCCATTTTATCCTTTGTAATGACACAACCACCTATAGCAGAATTTTTAGTAACTATTTATTCCTCAAAGCAGCATATGAGAAAAATTCCTTGACCAGGAGCTATAGGACCTGATGTCTCTGGCTCTGCATTTCCTTTTCTATAAACCAGAAGCTCAAACTTGCTGATCTCTAAAGGTCCCTTCTGGTTATACGCTCTACAGTTAAACCAGTGTTCCTTAACTTGTTTGAGCCAGAAAACATCAGCAGGCTTGAGGGCTCCCTGAGGACCGCCCACCCCACCCCCACCCCAGATTAAGAATGCCTGATTTATAATAAGTGGGATAATGGTAAATATCTAGCGTAGATCCTGACACATGGTAGATAAATATTTGCAGAGTCTATGATTCTAAAGATATAGTATCTCTTAACCCATGAATGGTGATTAAATATATTCACTGGGGGGAAATAGGCTTGCTTGAAATCGGAATATATTTAGTGGATGGAGAGATTGACAACGTGGGATGTGTCAGAGTGACAGAGGACATTTAACTTGGCCATGTGGACTCGGAGGCAGAAGGTAGGTGACAGGGCAAAGGACTGGGATGGGTCGAGTGGTTAGGAATGGGCTTCCGTTCCCAGACAGGGTGAGGGCCAGGGATGCACTAGGGCGTGGGGCAGAATGGAGCCTCAAGGGCGGCACGAGGTCCCAAGCTGGGGTCAGTGAAGACTCAAGGCCGAGTGGAGGTCAATATAGGAAGAAAATCAGAGTAAGGAAAGAATTCAAGGATGGGGTGAGGGGCAGGGGATGGGGTGTGGGCCCAGGAATGGGGATGAAAATGGGGTACCATGTGTTGCACCCATTACTTGGTAATAAGAGCATCAGAATCAACCGCATCAGAATCAACACATCAAAGTGTCACATACACACGTGGAGTCATTATAACACGTTGACGCCACTGAGGAAATTCTTCTTTGCCATCCTCATGCCATCTCCCACTCTGGCTCCATTTCCCGAGGTCCCCACCTCCTCGGGCCTTAGGCCTCGAAGAAGGGGTGCTCTCTCCAGCTCCACGCGGCTCCGTGGGAATGTACTCCCACTGGCCGAACTGACTCTGATGTCTCCTGAATCTGATGCTTTACATCCTTTTATTTAAACTGTTATTACATTTTTGAAAACTTTAACAGAATTAAAATTTTTTAAATTTACAATGCAAATTTTCCTATCATTTTCATGAAATATTTTAATCAAACTCAAAAGTAACTGCTAAGCCAGAATCATTCTTTTTAGCTCTGGGATTCCTCAAAAACTCAAATGCCTGCCAAGGAATGTTCTATTCTAAACACTGTGCTCCAAGGATGCTGTGGCATTTTTACGTCTTTAATTGGCTTTGGCTTCCCTCGAGGCAGCGCCTGCTGCCATAGGACCCGGGACCCACCCGGACTAACCATGCCGTGCAGCTGGTTGGTGACTCTCGCTCCGGGTGGGTGTGGGGTCGATGCCATCTTCGGAGCTAAGTGCCGAGACCCATACAGAGAGTCCTGAGGAGACCAGTGAAGAAAAGCTTCTTCCCCATCAAAGAAAATGAGCTGGAGTGACAGATCCAGCTTGGAGTCGGAAACGTTCTGGTAAAAAGAACAGCGAAAAGATAGCAAAGTGACTGATCGAAAACAGCACATTTCCCCACTAACCGGAAAGAAGGCAGCTAAGCCACAAAGACAGAAAAGATTGCAAAGCTAGTAAAGATATGCCACAATTTATTTTGCACCACTTCCTCTCTGAAAATCATCACACCTCTCACCATCTTCCCCCATATACATCTCACCTTCTCCCACTCCCCCTGAAAATAGAAGCTGTGCTTTTTTTGTAACTCTCCAGCGGACTTTGAAAGGTCGTTCCTGCTCCGGAGTTCACCCGAGGTCAGCTGGCTTCTCCCTGTGCCTAACCCCGAGCCTCTCCCTCCCTGCCACAGACGCGGAGCCACGGCCACTCGCCGGGAAATGAACCAAATGCTCATCTCCACGTCAGAGTGCATCCCAGGAAACCCAACCTGAACAACTACAAATCTTTTTTGCTTCTCATCACATGATCTGTGTGCAATTTTATTTTTTTTAGTGAGTCTAGGTTCAAGGATCTGCCCTAGGAATGCACCGAGGTCACCAAGAGTAATAACTGCAGTCTCTCCCCCTGAAGGAGCCTACACTTCAGTTGGGGTAGGAAAGATAAAACAAACACATGAGCATGGGAAAATGTGCCGAGGGTCACAGGCATAAAATAAATCTCATCTGGGAATGAACAGAATGAGAGGTTGAATCCCTGGGGTGTCAAAGAAGGCTTCATGCAAGAGACAGTATTTCAAGAGAACTTAGAAGTGTGAGTAGGGTTCTGATCGATTTCTTACTTCCCACTGGTTCAATTTCTCCAGAAAAATATTCTGTCATCTCCCACAAGAATACAGGTGGGGTACTCACGTATCTGCCAGGTGTGGGGTGGAACCTACGTATCTAAGTGCTCCTTATATTTAACATCACTCTCCTTCCCAGCCCCCTGCCTCACTTCGCCTTCCTCACTATCTGTGAGGCCTGATACCTAATCACCAGTGTGAACATAGTTGGTGAATTATCTGCAGTCTCACTTTTCAGGTTAGTCCTGCTGGTACCCTAACTCCCAGAATCCTTCAACCCTACTGCAATCCCTAATCTATTGAATCGTTTATCTTCTCAGAGTCCTTTGCCCCATGATGTCCTCACTTCACCCCATATTCAACTTAAATTCCAGAGTCAATCATTCTAATCACTCCCTTGAAATCACACTCAACTCCCTCGCTTCTCTCTGCCTTGGTCAGACTCACACGGCAAAAACATGACCTCAAGTCACCCACTGCCTCCTATGTGCCTGCACTTGTGCAGCTGAGCCCGGCGGGGGGAAATATACAGCCATTTGCTCTCGCCGCCTCACTCAAGTGCTGGGGGGATGTGCTACCAGTGGACCAAACTGAACCTGACGTTTCCTTAATCTGTTACTGATACGCCTCCTCCTCTTCTCTCTCTCAGGATATTAGAAACTGTGTCCTTTAAGTTATCTTCTGCTCCTTGTACTCTATTTCCTCCGGGTTCATTTTTCAATTTGTATTATTTGTATTTTTTTGCTTTCTTTCATGCTGGAGACTGTCCTCAAATGTCTGGTCATCCTTTGTGTCCATTCATATTCAAGAAAAAGGTACTGTGACACTGATCAGAGACGCATGTGGTTGGCTTCACTGCAGGGCAATCTGGGGCCCAGTTGGTGTTTTCACTGAGATGGTTCATAGTCTCCAGAGAAGGATCCTGCCGTTTCCTATCAGCTGGGTATAAGCTGGCTGCTGGCTTTCTTACGCTAGAAGTGGGGAAAAGGCTGGGACCTCACTGTTCAGCGTGCAGACTTTCACTTCATCTCCTTGATTTCCATGAGGCACCTCACTACTGTCCTCCTTGATATCTGCTGTCCCCATGTCCAGAGCCTCCCTGGTTCAATTTCTCCAGAAAAATATTCTGTCATCTCCTGCAAGAATACAGGTGGGGTACTCACCTATCTGCCAGGTGTGAGGTGGAACCTACGTATCTAAGTGCTCCTTATATTTAACATCACTCTCCTTCCCAGCCCCCTGCCTCACTTCGCCTTCCTCACTGTGTGGCCTGATCTGTGAAGGTCTTCCAGTCCTTCTTTATGGCAATGCAATAAATACCTAATCACCAGTGTCAACATAGTTGGTGAATTATCTGCAGTCTCCCCACCTAAGGCTATCTCGGTTAATGCCACATGACAAGGTGTGAAAAACCACCCTAAACTCAGTGCCTTAACCAACCACGTGTCCTCCTGGCTTTGTAGGTTAGCTGAGGTACCACTGATCTGGGCCAGGTTTAGCCAGATCAGGAGCTCTGCTTCACTGCAGTCATCAAGGCTGGCTCTGCTCCAGGCATCCCTTACCCTCCTCCAGGGCCTGGCAGGCTAGCCAGGGCATGCCCTTTTCCTGGTGATGGCAAAGGCAAAAGGGAGCAAGCCCATTGCACAAGCACATTTCTGGCCCCTGCTTGTTGCACATCTACAAACATCACATTGGCCAAGACAAATCAAATAACCAAGTCCAGAGTGAAGGAATGATGAGGTGCCACCCGCTACAGGGAGGGCACAGCAAAGCTATAAGGCAAGCGATGTGAATGTATAATTAAAGTCTTATCACTGGAGGGGGGAGGGCTGCAAAGAGTTGTGACAACCATCCAGTCCTCTCCCAGGTCACATTCCGTCACTGCCTACCCAATCCGTGACAGCTGGAGAACTTAAAACAACTCCTTCCTTCAGATTCAGTTAAAGTACAACTTGGAAGAATAAATCTGATACTCTCAATGTTTGTATCCAAAACTAGCCCCTTTTTTGAAAACTGTCCACCTCACTGTTTATCTCTATTAGTAAGGATAGTTAAGAGAATGTATATGTGTGTCTTTTGTTTTGTTGTGTTTTAATCTTCACCTGAGGATATTTTTTCCATTTGATTTTTTAGAGAGAGTGGAGGGGATGGAGGGGGGGAGAGAGAGAAACATTGATGTGTCACATTGATTGGTTGCCTCCACCCACACCCTGACCAGGGCTGGGGATCAAGCCTGCAACTGAGGTGTGCCCTTGACCAGGAATCGAACCTGGGACCCTTCGATCTATGAGACGATGCTCCAACCACTGAGAGCAACAAGCCAGGGCTGTAGGTGTGTTTTTTAATGGGGATCCCTACCCAGCAACTCATTCAGCCCTTTCTACTAAAAGCAGGTATGAGCTACATGGAGAAGGTAAAGGAGCTCCCCCAGAAAAAAAACAGCCACTACACAGCCTGTGCCTTTAAGTCATACTTCATTTCACTTCATGTTCTTACACTAGGATGCAAATATGAAAGGTTTGACTGTGGCCTCAGCTTCTGAACTCCCTCACCCAATCGCTGGGGGAGAGGGCGAGTGAGAAGCTGGGTGGAGCAGGGGACAAAGCCATCATAGAAGGTTCAGAAAACAAAATGAAACGAAAACACTGAAAAGGATACCGAGAGGTTATACACAATTCTTGCTTTCTTCAAGTTCCGCATATCCAGCAAAAATAGAACCAAATATCTCTATTACTTCCATTACAAGATAAACCTTTTAGTTCTTTACTCCATTGTACCAAAGGCCGGCCCCTTCATAAAGCCCTGAGGGGAGAAAGAGGCATCCGATGCCTGCAAACAAAGCTTTTTGTTTTTGCTTTGTTGTGTTTACTTGGTTATGAGTGATATCTGAACAAAATGTCTTCATCTAGTTTAGCACTTTTTCCCAATATACCCTTAAGGACACAGTGACTGAAATAACATCTGAGAGTCCCAGAAGTATTCTGAGCTGAGAACACAACAAAAGCCCTGCTATGCTACATAAAATTGAGCCGAGATTCACAGATGATAACAATAATGCATTTCTGCTTCGCGCTTTTCATCTCGATATGCCTGAAGCACTCACTCTTGAGAGCCACCCTCTCTCAGATCAGAAGGTTGGGATGTTCGTGGCTCCGTAAACAAGAAGAAATAAACAGGGTGCTCAGACATATGCCTGTATCAACCTTCCACAGTCTTTGATTTTCACAAAGAAATGTTGCCCTTCATTTCATGTGTATCCAAAACTAAGAAATCGGGTGCCAATTAATGAATTCACTGCCAGGTAGCTTAGGCTTATTGCCCGTGGCTGACATTTCAAATAATGTAACCTTCCAATTAACATTCACTCAAACTCATCCATTTTGCAAACAATTAATACAAAATGCACTGAAAGCTTACATTTCTAAATGTCCTTCTCACTCCCCCAAGGATTCTAGAATTCACTCTGAGTTACTGCTAATGTGTTTTATGCCAGGAATCTACAAGAAAGAAACGGATACCTTCAAGGAAAGGAGTTGCTTGTCTAAGGCACGAGCAAGTTCCAACATCATCGCGCATGGCACGGCTGAATCGGTGGCTCCCACAAACACCCTGTTGTCCCAGTGGGGAAAATACTTGGAGTCGTAGTGACAGGCAAGGACTAAGTGTCGTTTAGCAGTGGGATTGAGGGTGCTGATGATATTTGAGAAAGACCGATACCCGTAGGGTGTCTGACTCAAGAAGGTGTCTACTTCCAAGACCCAGTCAGCTTGAAGTCTCTGAATTCTCTTCATGATGTGCTGCTCAAAACAAAAGACAAAATTGCAGATCAAGACAGGTTTCATTTGTTTGGTATGTTTTAAATTTTTATGTGCCTTTCAAGTTAACAATGCAATACCTGCTTATTGAATTAATAGCAAGGATGCGTAAAGGAAAAGCTAATCTTCTCCCCCTCCCCCCAAAATCCCCCTGCCAATTGTTAATATTATTAATGTTAATAGTCTGATGTATATCTTCTCTTTGTTTATACAAACATATACTAGCACACAAACACATATATTTAGCAGAGGGGGTATGTTTTTATAGGAATAGAATCCTACTCTTCTTACTTAACAGTCTAACATGGACATTTCTACATGTCAGGAGATAGAGATCCAGTTCAGTATGTATCAAAGTCCACTTTCAACTTTTCTAGGGGGCTAAGAAGGCAGGTTTGAGAAATCAGATATACCAGGGGCCTACAGGTCTCAACTTCCACTCTAAGCTCTTCGAGAGCAAGCACTGCACATGGTAGCTCCTTTGGTCCCCAGTGCATAGCATGTGCCCCAACAAATACTTCACAGTGTAATGAACACTAACAAAAGATACTGATGTTCACCCGCTAAGGATAATATAAAGAGAGTCCCACAATAAGGGGATGGTTGGGGGATATTTGAGGTCCTGCCCAATCTAAGACTCAATAAGCAACTCTGAACCATAGTGACTACCAAGCAGCTTTCCTTCTGCATTCAAAGAGGGTCCAGACCTTCTTCTGTACCTGCTGGGGAAAATAAACCTCTCTCTCCTGGTTACCTTAGGCCTTATGAGCAACACGGTAAACGACAGGAGAAAGTAGCAGATAGAAAAGAAACTCCAGCTCGGACACCAGAAGGGTTTTCTGTTCCACTTGCCCTTTCCTGCCTTTACTTTCCCTTTGCCTCATTTTTCTCACTGGGTTCCATTTACTTTACTTTGAAATATTGTAAGTTGCCTTAAAGGGTTTTTTTTTAAGTCAAGTGACAAAACTAACCATCCACGTAACCGGCAATTTGTTGCACAATTCATATCAGCGGGGATGGACCTGGAGGTGATAAACAAATTACGTAGTAACTGGAAAAGAATGGGAGATTTTTTTTTTTTTCCTCCCAAGGAAATACACAATTTTCTAGCCTCGCCAAGTCTTGTGTGGCCTCCTGCCCTAGCTAATGTGACATGACACGTAGGCAAGGGCCTTGGAACGCCTGTGGCAGGAAGCTTCCAGGAAGAGAGCTAACCGGGGCCGGGGGAGGGGGGGGACAGTGACTCTGTGGCCAATCCTGCAAAAGCCAAATAAACACACAACCCTCCAGCTATCTGCTTCCTGCTTTCTGTCATGAGGTGGGCTTCGGCCTACCCAGCACGTATACACAGTACCTTACCTTTGTCTGTTACAGGTTGACAAGTTGTCTTTTCATATAAATAAATAAAAAATGTTTAGGACCTTGTTGAAATCATCATTTATATCTCGTTTATTTTTGTTATTTCCATAATTCTTAGTATTGATCTTTGCTCACCGTCAGATATCAGTAAATATGGATCAAGTATAATTAATAAATTATTTTTTCTTCTTTTAATTGATTTTTTAATTGTTATTCTCAGTGAGAATATGTAAAATTATATGACATAGAACATTAGTAGTCTGAATAGAGAGAAAGCACTATGCCTCTAAGACAAGCTTTATACAGAATATGAAAATAAGTTATCTCCAGGCTTGGGAGAAAACTTTTTTTCCATAAAAGGGGTAATCTAAAAAAAAAAAAAAAGGCATGTTTTCCAGAACATCTGGTATCCAGATGATGAACTGCTCCATAAAATGTCTTCAGCACCAATAGCTGCCTGCAAGCTTACAAAATGAATTGGGATTAAAAAATACATATCGGTTAGCTTTGCTCAGCTGAAGTCTCACACAAAAACTTGTTTCTCAACTACTAAACTGGTTGTGATAATTCCTGATATCTATGTTGACACTAAAATCCTCAAAAGCATCAGCAAATGCCCCAGGAAGAATTCTCTCTAAAGCAATCCTTTTTATTCCGTATAAATATTTTTTATTTGCCTTAGCAACTAATTTCCTTGTAAACAATCATATTGGCTGCATAATCTAGTGACATCACCAATATCTCTCATTGTTGTGCTTTTGGCTTTCAGAGTTCATCTGCAAACTCCCACTGCAATTCTGTAGAGTAGGCTGCAAACACTACTGCTCAGCTCACCAGAACGCCCGAGGCAGGAATGGTAGTGCTTGGCTGTGGGAAGGAGTCTAACGCTGCTCTGCTTCCCTGGCTCTGGGCAGCAAAAGCCTGGGCCCATCAGCCATGCTAAAGTGCAATTTAGAAGGTAAGCTGTATTTTAATTATTATACACCCATTTTTTAAAATGAGGAAGAGAGAAAAAGGGAAAAGAGAGAGGAATAGATGGAGACAGAGAGAAGGGAAGGGGAAGATACACAGAGGCTGAGTAAAGAGAGAAAGAAAAGGATCCAAAGAAGTGGAGACCAGGAGAGAGATGGGGTTGGAGAGAGAAAAAAGATAAAGGGAAATATGACATTCTACTTCCGGTGGGTGAGGAGGCCACCAAGGAGGTGGGGGAGATTTTAGGTTAACATTAGCGCATGATCCTGGGTTGAATTTAATCCCATTTATATTCTCTTTTCCAGGTTCTGGAAACAATGACATTAGTAGAGCAGGTCTGTTTGGAGGAAGCAGATTCTGCTAAAGAAGCCTGTACCTTTCAGCTTCTCAGATGCACTGAGCATTTATAGGGGACTTGGACCCTGAAATTTCCAGCTTGCCTTTTTTAGACAAAGTTTCTGGCTTGCTCCTTAAAGAGACTTTGTCATCTTGGTTTTTAAATTTATATTTTTTTCCTATCTCAGCTAGAGATCACTGAAATAACCCTGAAGTTTAATGCTTTCAAATTATTTATTTAACAAATAAAGTATCTTCCCAAATATAGTATTATAAAAACCCAACAGGCAGTTCTAGGCTGATTGATCAGAGATGATGAAAATGCAGACTATGGGATACTGTCCACATATTACTCTCTGAAAGGGAATCCATAGCAATGCACATCATTGTTAATGTCAAAAGTTAATTCACTAATTTTATATCTAGTCTACATTTTTTTAGATTTGACAGTCCTGCCTAGTTACAACCCCGAAACTATATAAACTATAAAAAATCTAATCTAGGGCTAACAAAGGCCTTAGAAGAAAAAATAAATTTCCACCATTCTTGTTTAAAATTAATTCTGAGTGAAAGGTACTAATTCACATTAAGGTCCTTAGTCTAGTTCCCTCAAATGTCATCCACCTCATCTTCAAAAGTGGAAAACTATCTTTCACAGCTTAGGGGACAGCTCTCTAAAAACTCGTGGTGGCTTTCTTCTCAAAAACTTATAAAAGTGAATCTCTTGAGTGAGATTTCTAACACAAGCACCCTGTTAGAGTTACTGCCACGTCAGCCAGACCATGCACAGGCAGGCCAGCAGCAGGGTGCCCAGCACATTCTGAAATATTGTCAACAAATTCCTCACTTGCCACCACCCTCACATGACATAGAAAATGCTAGAGATTCAGTAACACTTTTAAACGAATATGTATTTTTAGTCACAACAGTATCTATGTATATTATTTGTGCCATATATTCTGTTAAAGCTAAATAAAGAACAAAATAGCAATAGTTGTTGTGTTCATGGACTTCTAGAGGTCACAGGCAAGGAACCTCAGATATGTATATATGTTTCTGGGTATAAACGGTCTTCTGAGTAAATGGTATGGGGAAATGAAAAAGGTTGAATTGAGTATTATAGACCCAGATTTTTTTCTAATGAGGAACCGAGAATTTTGGAAAGCCCCAGTAAGTGCCCTGAGCTTCTTTTAAGAAACTGCTTTGGAGTGTCATTAAAACAAGAGGTATGTGCTTCATTCCCCAGCTCCAGCATGAGAAGACCCAGAGCTAGAGACATTTGTGAGCACACACCACAGAGCGGGTTCCCCCGGCATCCACTCTCCAGTGATAAGATGGGGAAGTCAAGCAGGCCAGTTTGGGTCCAGATTCTGGCCTCATCACTAGTAAGTCTATAACCTTAAGCAAATTAGTTCAGGTCTTGTTAAGTCTGTAGCACTGGGCTAATAACAGCACTGTCATCCAGTCAATGAACTCCATATAGTACCTGACCTCAGAACAGTGGTTGGTGAAAGTCCACCATCATTCTTACTACTTTCTCTGCCTAAAAGGTAGAAAGAGCTAGTTAAGGTGCTCTTTGGGTCTCCCCCACCTAATTTCTTAGGGGAAGCAGGAGCTGTTTGGATGGAAAGCAAGAGGTTAATGGAGTAACAAGTGGCTGTCTGGACTAGACTTGAGGGGCAGAAGCCACATAGCAGGTCAAACAGTGGCTGGCCCAACAGCTGTGCCACCGGCCTTGCAGGTGTTACTCTGTCACAGCACTGGCGACTGAAGAGTTAGGCAGGTGGAATACTCTCAGAGGATGTGATGGGCCAGTAGTCTGTCCCATTGCTTCTCAAGCTGCCCCTTAAAATGAGGCTAGTTTGGGGGGGGGAGTCATTCAGAGGTGAGGGCACTAAGAAAGCAAGGAGGCATTCAAGGTCTAGCCCAGCTCATGGCTTTCTCTACCTTCCAGGGCAGTGTCTTTCAAACTGCAGCGGTAACATCAATGGGTCTTGAAATCAGTTCGGTGGGCCATTATCTTTATGTCTGTGTATATAACATGTTTACATATTTACTTACTTACTTATTTTGTACCATGGGTCAGAGTCAGAAGCTTGAGAAGCACTGCCCTGGAGAGAAAGTAGCTCATCACCTATCCTGACTCTCTCCCCAGGGAGAACACAATTTCCCAAAGAGGAATGGAGGCCTCATAGGACAGTAACTCACTCTTGGCCCAGAACTGGCAAGCAAGAGCTGTTGACGGCTGTTAATGTTGGGTGTTTAGGGGAAGCAGGAGCTGTTTGTGGTTATTGAAATGATCAAGTTGAGCACTTACTGCCCTGTCTGATGTCGCACCCCACACAGATTTCACACAGAAATTGATTTAGATTAACATGTAACACTTAACAAAACAAGCATTTACTCTCAGTTGTGTGGTTTTCTTGGTTGCTAATTTTGGTGAATAATAAGATTAGAATACAGATCTGAATGTTAGATAAGTCCGAACTCTGGATATATTATCTCTCATGTGAAGGCAAAGTATTCAACAGCCTTTAGGTGTGTGTGCTGTGTTCTCACCTGGCGAGCAGCATAGCTTCCAGGGGATCCTGGGTATCGCTCTATCAGCAGCGGTCGTAAGTCATTTTGCCACATTTCAGAAATACTGGTGCCTTCTGCAACTTGCCGGAGAGACGACGCATTCAGAATGGCTGGCTGGTGATAATTCTGAGGATTAAACAACATTATTTAACCAGCTGTTGTTTCATAATAAGTTTAAGACTTACCCTGAGACATCTGCAATTGAAAAATATTGGCTTTGAATCTCAAAATTAGTCAAATCAAAAATTGGCCCCTTAAATCTATAAAGTTAAACTAATTCTTTTGGCAACTTATTTTAAAAACAGAATTATTATAGTGCTTTCAACCTGAAAATTAAATTTAACATTCATTTCCTGTGTAAGTTGTAATGACTTTTGGTAAATTGCTTTGTAAAACTGAGATTTTAAAATATCAATTATTGATCTCTTGTTCTTAAGAAAACCCAATATTTTTAAAACTACAGGCAACAAAACAATATATTTTGTTAGTATAATTGCTTTTTAAAAGGCAGTGTGGTGTCACAGAAGAAGCACTGTCTTAGAGCCAGAGAAGCTGGATTCAAAGCTGCTGATGGCTCTTTATAGATTGTATGACCTTGGGCAGGTCGCCTAACTTCTCATTCCCCTCAAAAAACTAATAAAGGCATTTAAGCTAGATCTGCACTGTCCAATATGGGAGCCACTAGCCATGTGTGACTATGAAGCTCTTGAAATGCATTTAGTCAAACTGAGGTGTGCTTTAAGTATAATATACACACTAGATTTCAAAGATATAGTATGAAAAAATTATAAAATGTCTCATAATTTTTTGATATCTTGAGTTACATAAAATATATTATTAAAATTATTCTCGCTGATTGCTTTTCACATTTTAAATTTCATATGTGCGTCTCATTATTTATTTCTGTTGAGCAGCTCAAACCTACATGATTGTTACAAGTCCTTTCGACCAGAGCTTGATGATTCTATAACCCACTAAATAGTACACATTTTACCTTCAGTTAAAATTATTTTCATATTCTATAAATGTTCACATTCTTAGGTACACTGATATATTAGTTAAGTGAAATTTAAACAGATAAGGAAACATTACATTCAAATTTGTATTTTGGATATTACTTTATACATGCTGCATTTTCTTTCCATATTAGTAGTGATGACTCATTTATTCATTACAAGCTTATCAGGCACTCAGGGACGGACTGTGCTACTCCTCCCCTCAGGGAAATGAGTGGTTTGATCAGATGATTTCTTCCTGAGGGGAACGATGAAGGTACAAGGATATTAAGTTCTTCGGAGAGCAAAACAGAAATTGGGGCAGCCTTGTCTCTTTGACAGTCCCTTCAGGGACCAGTGTTTGTTGAGTATGTCAAAGTAATCACATCTCTATTTCATTCCAGGTCAAATACCCCATGTGGCTGTTGAGAAACTATGGAATTAGAGAATACTTATTGCCTAATTACTTATATCATCTACACTTGGATATGTCTCAGCGTTACTCTGCGGCATCATCATTCAAAGGGCATGGGCTGTGGGTTCAAGCAAACCCTCTCAATTCAGGCCCCCACCACTTCCTAGCTGTAATTCTGGTGAGGCTGCTTAACCTCATTAAGGCTCAGTTTCCTCATCTGTATAATGGAGGTAATAATGCCTACTTCTTAGGGTAGTTATAATTGAGTGAGCTAATACATATAAACTGCCACAGTAAGTATTCAGTAAGTTTTAGTTCTATTACCTTGTATCAAACGCAAAAGGGGTAAGAGCCGGAAAGGCTATTTAGAATGATCTAGTTCAACCTCCTTAATTTATGTCAATGAAAACTGGGTTCATAGAAACCAGTTGATTGCCCCACATTTGTAGGAGAGTTAGGGGTAAGCCCGTGAAAAGGCCCCGGTTCCGTGGATTCCCATCCCGGGGCTAGTTCATCCCTGCCTCCCTCCCTCGGTTCTGCACTTCCCATTCACTCCCGACTCAGAATGTCAACGCTGTGCCTGAACATCTTAAGGTTTGTGTTTGTTTACTGCTAATATACTTTTAAATATATTTCCTTAATAACTTGATCACTGCAGCCTTTAAATTCCTTGGTACTGCCAGAATCAAAGGCCATCCATATTAACTCTCAAACAGCACTTTGAGAAGAAAGCCAAAGCTAAAAGACAAAACACTGGAAATGGGAAAAGAGAACATAAGAAAATGGAGGCAAGAAGTCAGAAGACTTCACGTGGTTAATTATTACTTAACTCGGCCAACCCAAGCTTGTCTGGTCTCTTCTGCTGGCTCACAAGCCCCAGGCAGGGCCACCCACCCCAGGTCACCATAGCTCAGTCACCCTGGCGTCCTTCCAGCCCCACAGCAGCATAAGGCTGCGCCGCACTGGGGCCTTTGCACCTGCGGTGCCTTCTCTCTTGAAGGCTTTTCCCTTTCCCTTCATCTGGCTGACTCCCGCTCACCTAAGGTGGTAGCTTAGAGGCCACTTCCCTGGGTCTGTACTTGTTCAGTGCTTGATTTCATACAAGGCCTCAGCTCCCTGAGGGCAAACTCTCTGATTTTCTGCTCTCCTCCTAGCTCCTACTGAGCACGCAATAAATATTGGGTGAATTCATCAAATAAGGAAGTGACAGGTGACTGTCTTTCTGAAACTCTCTTCCCTGTGTTCACATAATAATAAAGTAAAATGGGCCTTTTGCCATCATAAATATTAAATCAGTTGAGTGCACAAGCAATTATAAAGACAGAAGAGACAGGTGGCTACCTGCTGCACAGGGCCAGGAAATGGTGTAGTTCAATACCGGTGAGCTTTGTTCCCTTTGAATTTCTGATAGTCCCCGCGCGTGATGACTTAGAGTTGGGTTGTCCCAGGGCAGTCATTGTTTCAAAAGCTGTCTGAACAGTGACTCCTTTTCTAATGATTGACTATATGCCATCCCAGAGCCCACCTGGTCACTGCGGGTGAGGCCATGTCCACAGCGAACGGAAATCAAGCTCGTGTTTTAAAGGGCGATTTACGGAAGTTTGCAAGAGTTCTTAAGGGATTTCACACAAAAAAGGGGAACAAGGCGAGTAACTCCCAGCATCTCTAGCTGTAACAAATAATGTGGGTGAAACATAGTTGACAAATACCACCCAAAACTTGCTTAATGGATGAATCAAGGTAAGCTCCACAAGCAGGCCCGTGGATGCTCCTGAAAGCAGAGATGTGCATGAATCGCTCCTCAGGAGCCTGGGCTCAACCACGTAATTAACATGCTTCAGAAAAGAGCCCTCCCTCCCTGGAAGGAAAGACGCCCCGATGAAATCACAGAGAGAAAAGCTTCTCGCCAGTGAAGGCTAGACATGGGAAACCACCACCCTCAGTTAATTACTAAAGCCTTCTATTCACTCAAGCCCTGTATGGAAAGGCATTTGACTTCTCCAACCTAAATGGCACCCATTCAATTTCTATGGAGACTCACTCTCTGAATTCAATAAATATAAAAATCTATGTGCAGATTAGAGGAAGGAAAAAGAGGGGAAACCTGGAGGGAAAGTGTGGGCTGGGCATGAGGAAACTAAATGAGGCAGAAATAGTGTTGAGCCAGTGATAAGTGCAAAGCCCAAAGTATTCTAGGTTCAGTTTAGTTAAAAGACACATAAACAATTTTCTATTGGTGCAGGACTTCTCAGAGGAATGAGTCTCTGTTACAGCCCCTGCCTTGTCTTTTCACCCAGGCAGGAAAGACAATAAGTCTGCTTTGGGTGACAAAAATCTTTCAGCTAAAAAAGTGTGAACCAGATATCCTGAAGGAACTCCTCCAGGCAAATCACATGGTGCCAGGCCAAAGAGGGTTTTAATTACATCATTTGTAGAGCAAGCCCAGCTTGCAGAGGGATTTGAGGTCCCAAATCATTGAATTAAATGGAGAGTGTTACAGAAGCTCAGGCAATTCAATTCCAGTTTCCATCCCATATGAGCGTCTCCCAACAGCACTCAGGATAACACCAGTGTCTACCCGCAAATTCAACTCAGCCAGCATTTATTGAATTCCTTCTGTGTGTGGGATGCCACTGACATTACACATGCAGTCTGGGAGAGTAGGGAACTGAATAAGACAGAGGTATGTCTCGTTTCAGTGCAATCAGGAATCTACCTAAAAGCAAAGCAGTGCAGGCTCTGAACAACTTAGGGTCAAATCCCAGCTCCCTGACTTACTAGCTGTGACTAGGACAAGTTTCCTTATCTGTAAAATCGATGTCATAGTACTTACCTTAGTAGAAGCTCAAAATGGGACACTTTGTCTTTTTCTCCTACTAACACCCATCCTACCACTGAGCTCCCTATCCCTGCCGTGAAATCCCTGTTGCTGTTTCCATAAGAATCATGGCAGGTAGAGGGGTGGATGGATGACTGAGACTTTTAGAGCCGTGGAGAAGGGGAACCCTAAGGATTTTTAGAATACATGTAGCTCCAGAAGCAGAGGAATGTGAAATGCTGGGGAGAGCAGTAATAGCTTGCTAGAGCTGACTCTGAAGGAGGAGTCCTAGGTGAGGCCAACTCTCCTGTATATGGTTGCTCTGTTCAAAGAATCTGTCCCTCTACCCCCAATGTGACTTGAACTTTATGCTTGAACTTCATCTTTGTTACAATAAAGAAAAATTCTACCATTAAAATACACTGGGCCCCAGCTTTATGATAGAGAAAGTTTGGAAACAATCTAAATATTCAGTAATAAAGGGATAGTTAAATTGTGGAATGATGATGATTTTGCAATCATCAAATGATGCTCTCAATAAATTTTATGGGCTCAAGGAAATGCTGATACAATTAAGCAACACAGTAAGATATAAAACTGTATATGCAGCATAATCTTTAATATGAAATAAATATTCATGTATGTTTATTTTAAAAATGAACAGGTAATCTTTATTGAACATTTACTATATGACAGCCACTGTGCTAAGTGCTTTAAATGAATAGCTCATTCAATTCTCATAAAACTTAAGAGATAGGTATGATTTTATTATCTCTATAAATACACACATTTACAAACATATGTGTATGTCTGTGTATATGCGTATATATACATATGTGTGTATGTGTATATATATATATATGGTGGGGCAAAAGTAGGTTTACAGTTGTGAGTACCCAAAACAGACTTTATTTTTGTATTATTATTTATTGTATTATTTTCCATATTTTCTTTTTAGTGTACTTTTCTGTATTTTCTTAGTTTTCTAAAACCAGCATGTTAACTTTATAATTAGGAGACTTCAAGAGGAGCCATGCTTTTTAATGTGTTGGAGCTAATAGCTTCCCTTTTAAAAACATATGAAGTCCTCGTAAGAGCCATCAGTCATTCACATCTAAGGGAGGAATGATTTAATGAGATTCCTTTTAACAGCTGGTTGACAAGGTTGTACTAAAGGAATATGTTTGGAGATTGGAGAAGGCAGGATTCAGAAGAAGTAATTTTGTAATGTGAATCAGAATAATGACCTTTAAGCTCTATAAGAGAGATTAGAGGAAGGGAGAAACAGGGAGTGAGAGAAGAGAAGGTTCCTAAACAAACTACTAATTTCGGAATTCCATTTAGGGTCCATCCTGACCCAGAGAGGGGTAAGAAACCTCCTCGTCTGGCCCTCCAATCCTCCTCCACTAGCTGGACACTGTTCCCTAAACCATCAGCCAGGACTCTCGCCTTGGAGAAGAAAGTGGAAGATGAAAGGAGAGTTGAGAACTCTTCAATCGCTGTCGAGTTTCCTTATCTGTAAATTGGGGATAAATGTACCCTCTTCACAGGGGCACTGTGAGGTTCATAATATTGCTTCTATGGAGAAACTGCTTGCAGGTTTCAAATAACCAGATCACAATCTTCCAAACACAACCTTAAGCTAGGGTTGAACTGTTTTAACGTATCAGATGCATCTGGTAGAGGCACGCCTTTATTTCACGCAAAGAAAATGGATTTCAAAATCAGTGCCTTACCACGCCTCACCTTTTGGCAGACCAGTGTGCCACGGCACACCTCACATGATTAAAATGTATGTGCCATAGAGAGCAGGAAGGCATGTGGTTTAGTGATGACCAATTCTTTTCCCAGACTGCAAACTACTGGCTGCCTGGAGGACTTTACGAAGGCTTACAGTAAAAAAAAAGGGAGGGGACCTCTCAGGAATTGTCACAGCTGATTTTGTCATTTGTTCATTTGCGTGCACCATTTTCCCAAAGAGCATCTAGTTTCCCAAGACAACCGTGACTAGAAGTTTCTTGAAATAAATATAAAAGAGACCTGTGCTTTAAAAGACGTTTCCCAAAAGTTAAATTCTCACACGTTTAAACATTGTAAGAATCCAGCACCTTCTGCCACCCACAAATGCAACCTGCTGACAAATGATCCCCTCAGCGCACTTGGTTCAGACTGTTCCCATCTCACTATTCCCATGCACTCAGGTCATAACGACAGATCTGGTGTGGCTCCACACTCCGGTTTTTCATGCCCTCTTCCCAGTTTCTGGATTGGCCAGGAAGGTACTCGCCCTGAAGGCAAAGAGAGGATTTGGGTCTGTGCCTCAATGTTACACCTACTGACAAAGTTATTTTTCTTATAATGGAGTTACACTTTTTTATTTTTTTCCACTGCTTTTCAGAGACAGTGGAAGAGGTGGGGGGGGGGGCAGAGCTAGAGACAGAAGCATCACTGAGAGAGAAACACACATGGGTTGACTTCTGCAAGGAAGAGCCTGCAACCCAGCGCGTGGCCTTGACCGGAGCCCACCGAGCCCTGCGCCAGGCCCGCAGGCCCACCGCAGCCCGCCCTGAGCGGCCGTCCCGCATCCCGCAGGTCCCCGCGCTGATGGTCTCCATGCGCACATGGGGGCGTGTGTGCCCGGAATGTGCCCTCCTTTAGCCCAACCCAGGGAACTGAAGGGGCTTCCAGACGCACATGCAGGGGCCGGGGCCCCACGGGGCCTGCGGAGTCCAGCGCCGTGTCTCACGCGCCCGGGCACAGACAGGGGCTCGCAACACTTCAAAGGCCTGGTCGGCAGCACCGTCAGCACTGACAGCCCCTTACTTCGCGGCTTTTCCTAGCGTCTTCACGAGCACCCCATTTTACTCCAGCACCATGAACATCGGTGCAAGTCCCTGGCGACTTCACCACACAAGGAGGGAAGCGGTGGCGCACCCGCTTGCTCCGCACGGGGGGCGCCTGCGAGGCGCGCACCGCAGCCGGAGTCCCTGCTCTGACGGCCGCGCTCGGCTCCCGTAAGACAGAAAGAAAATATCTGACAATAACGCGCGTCTCCCGTTAAGCTCCTCGGTTCAGAGCTGCTCCGCTTAGACATCTAAAACGGGCGAACAGTAACACACGTCCGTCCAGACGCTGCGTGGAAATTTCAGCGACCCCAGGGCGTCCTGGAGCGTGGGCGCACCCCTGGGCGGCCGGCACCCCGGCGACCGGGAGCCTGGGACCCCGGCCCCGCGGGGCCCGCCCCCGAGACACGCTGCCCGCGCCCGTCCGTCCCCGCATCCCACCCGGCCGAGGGGAGGCCGTGACATCACGCGCCCCCGCGGCTTCCCGAGGCCGGCGAGGCGCCGTGGCGAGGGCGCGGAGCCCCGACTCCCTCCCTGCCCGGACGGGGCTCGCGGGGCCCCCGATTCCAGCACCCCGCGAACGCCGCCCAGGCACAACCGCGCAGCTGCAGCCCCTCACCTTCTCCTGCGTCCAGGCGGCGCCGGTGCCCGGGGCTGCCAGGGGCAGGGCGCTCAGCAGCAGCAGGTGGAGCGCGCCCAGGGCGCGCGGGCCCCCGCCGCCCGCCATCTCTCCCGCTGCCGGGCGCCGGTTCCGGGGCCGCCGGCGGTCACGAGCCCGAGAACGCGCGCCCGTCTCCCTTCCCTCCTCCACCCCGGTCTGCGGCGCCCGCCCGCCCGCCGCCGCCTCCCGGCCGCCCCCCCGCCCGCGCCGCGCAGGCCGAGCCGCGGCCCTGCCCCCAGCCCCGCCCCCTCCCTGCCGCCCTAGCAACCCCGGGCTCCTCCGGACGCGAGGTTCCGAATCCAAGGGGACAGGCTGGCTCTTCTGGACGCGAGGTTCCGAACCCAAGGGGACGGGGCTGGCTCCTCCGGACGCGAGGTTCCGAACCCAAGGGGACGGGGCTGGCTCCTTCCTCGTCTTGGAGACGACCAAGGGAAGGAAGGAAGAGACGTGGAAGAGGCATTTTGACGACCTCCAGGGCCCTGCCGGGCGTGGGAAGGGGCCCGAGGCTCGGCCAGACCCTGCGCGTCAGGAAGCGTTTCCCCGCGGGAGTGGCGCTCCCCAGCCTCCCCGACGGGCACGGTCCCGGTGCGTCTCCACGCGCCCTCGCCGTGTTCACGGGCCCGTGCGTAGGCGCCAGCCCCGCTCCGCAGGCGTGAAGCTGAGATTCCCCGCCCCTGCACGAACCCTCAAACAGCCCATCGCGCCTTCTCTCTTATTTCTAATAGTTACCTTGCCAAACCGAGACGTACGGTTGAAGTAATTGCCTGAAATTACCTAAAATGTTCATAGTGGTTCTTCTGGAAGCCTTCTCCTCCAGTGGGTCCCCTCGAAAGGAAGAGCGAAGTACAACTGAATTTACTTTGTGGCATCAAAGATCACTGTGATCAAGATAATCCTAGAAAAAATAAAACAATACAGGTATCTCAGCCTCGTTTGTCAGTTCCTGTCCTATGTCGTCAGGACAACTGCCTCACTGCCCTCTTTTTCTTTCACAGTGAGAATCAGGGTGTGGCCTATCCTGACTCACCCCCCAGTAACATATAGATCCCAAAAAGTCAGAACAGGACACTGAAGCAGACCAGTTTCCCAGAGAGCAAAGGCCTGAAGGTCATGGAGTCAGCCAGGAGGCTGACTTGGACTGTTTTCTGGGTTTGGCTGTTAGAATGGGGTTAGCGAGAGAGGGCTGGCCTGGGAAGACAGGGTTCTGCCCTCGTCTGGAGCTAGTGGGGAAGACGGGATGTAAGCACCTATTTTCCTGAAGTTCAGGATTACTAACCCTATACATGTTGGAGAGTTTTCTGTGACCCTTTGACCCTTCAGGCTTAAACAAAATTAAATAGCTTGTTTATTGCATTCACGGACAGTTCTTCTGATCATTGGACTTCAGAACTTTCTATAGATACAATACTCAGAACAAAACCACTATCGCACGTCCCAGGACATTTCCTCTCTTGTTGCTTAGACCAACCTTGAAATAGTAGCTTTACTGAGTGTCTGGGTAACAAACTGCCTAATTGTTTTTCTTACCCTATTACCTTTTTATCTTTCTACAATACAATTCCTATGTTTTTTTTAAAAAAGGGAGGTGGAAATAGCAGAGCTATATGAAATAAAATGTTAAAGATAATATGCTAAGCATAAGCAATTCAAAATAAGAAATAAGGAAATGCTCGAGTTAAAATGTTGACACATAATTTGATGATTTCCATTCCTGAGGGTTCTCCAAGTTTGGTTATATTTAAGTCAATAAGATGCTGTTGCAGTTTGGGATCTACAGGAAGCAGACTCTGAGACAGAGTTTAGTATTCAGGATGTGTATTAGGGAGTGCCCCTGGGACAAACCCCTAAGGGAGGGAGGGGGAGGAACAGGACCTGGCAGAGACCAAATTTAGCAGGGAAGTGGGCACCTCTCCACAGCCTCATACGACCCCACAGGGAGCCCAGGAGCTGAAATCTCCTGTCAGAGTTGTCCCGGGTGAGCCATAATGGCTGGGGCTTTATACCCCCACTTGTATGGGGTGACTTCCTGCAAGCAGCTCTCTGCAGCCAAAGGACTTGACAGCTAGAGGCTGTCTGCCAAGAGCACTCTAAGGGCAGGAGCAGAGTCCTTCCCTGAAGGGAGATCTGAGCAGGGCATTCCTGTACCTCCTACAAATCTAAAACATTTTGCATAAGAAGCTGACGTTAGTCAATTGTATTTTACACATGTGGGCTTTCCTGACAACTTTCTGTAAATCTACAAATCCAACACAGCTCTCTATTTATGTCTCTCTGCCTTCTTTATTCATCTTTTCTTGTGCCTACATACTAAATGTCTTCCTCCCCTTTCCTTCACTCATTCTTTTCTCCCCTCCTTTATCCTGAACACTCTCAGAAACTCCTTATATCTACTGTTTTTAAAATACCTGCTATTTTTTCACTACTGCAACTATTCCTTTCTTCAGACTCTCCCTGTAGATGATTACCCATGACCATTACATGTAATTAAACAATTCCAAGCCCTGTGTTTCATCATGGAAGAAAAATTTTTCTATATTCAGTGATTAGCCCTAGTCACAAGTGGAGCCATTATCATCTTTATTATAGTAAAGATTCTATCATGTGATTTGAAGCACATTAAGGACCCAACTGCTAAAACAGATCTTCCCCATGCAGTTGCCATGGCATGGTTTTCATACACCTGGTCTCACCTGCAAAGTGACACCATTGGACTAAAGCAGTAATGACCAGAAATTTCTGTTAAAACAGCAGTTCTCAAAATGTGATCCATGGACCCCCCAGGGATTCCCCAAGACCCTTTTAGATGTCTGCAAGGTCAACTCAATTTTTATAATAATACCAAAGCAAGATTTGCTTTTTCTCACTGTATTAAGTTTGCTCTGGTGTTGCAAAAGCAGTGATGGGTAAAGCTCTGGCACATTAGCATTTATCAAGACAGGACACAAAACTGTACTATTAAAAAAACCAAAACTGCTCTTGTAGTCATTATACTCTTCATTGCCATGCATGGCAGAAGGGGAGGGAGGGAGGGGAAGGGGGGGAGAAACAGAGTGAAAAAAGAAAAGAGCCAGTCTCACTTAAGAGTATCATTGGTGAAGCAATAAAAATTGTGGTTATTATTAAATTTCAACCCTTCAGTACAAGTCTCTTTTAACAGCTTTATTTGAGATATAATTAAAATACATACAACCTCATGGGTTTTAACGTGTTTCCCCCCAATGAAACTGCCACCACAATCAAGAAAATGAACATATCCATTTTGCATCCATGGGTTATTTAAATTGTGTTATTTAGTTTCCAAATAGTTAAGGATTTCCCTGATATCTTTTTGTTATTGATTTAAAATTTAATTCTATCATTGTCAGAGAACAAACTTGGAATAAATGAATCCTGTAAAATTTTTTGAGAATTGTTTTATAGCCCAGAATGGGATCCAGCTTGATAAATATTCCTTCCGTACATGAAAATAATGTGTATTCTATTGGACAGAATGCTCTATAAATGTCATTTAGGTCAAGGTACTCAGTAATGTTCCCCAAATCCTCCATACAATAACTGATTTCCTGTCTACTTGTTCTATTGATTACTATGAGAGTGGTGTTAAAATCTCTGACTATAATTATGGATTTGCTTATTTCTTTTGGTTCTATTAATTTTTATGTAATGTATTTCTAAGCCTTCTTATTAAGTACATAAATGTTTAGGATTGGATTTCCTTTGGTCAATTTGATCTCTTTATCATTATGAAATAAACATCTTTATACTTGGTAATATTCTTTGATCTGAAATCTACATTTTTTTCTAGTATTAATATAGCCACTCATTCTTTTGATTAGCATTAGCAAGGTATAATTTCTTCCACCCTTTTTACTTTTTAACTATTTTCTTATATACTTATAAAGTAAGTTTCATGCAGGCAGCATATGAAACTTAGGTCTTGCTTTTTTATCCAAGTGGACAATCTCTGGCTATTAAATGGGGTGTTTACATTATTTACATTTAATGTGATTACTGATATGGTCAAATTTAAATGTACCAGTCTGCTATTTGTTCTCTATTTGTTCAATCTGTTCTTTGTTCATTGTTACCATTTTCTCTTATTTATCTTGGATTAATTGTTTTTTTATTATTCCATTGTATCTTCTTTGTGAGCTTGTCAGCTATATCTCTGTTATATTGTTAGTGGTTGTTTTAGGATTTATAGTACACATCTTTCATGTATCACTGTCTACCATCAAGAATTATTACATCACTTAACGCATCGTACAAGAACCTTACAATAGCATACTTCTATTTCCTCTCTTAAGTCTTTGTACTACTGTTGTCAGATAATTTACTTCTAAATATGTTACTAACCCCACAAGATATCATCTTCACATTAAACAATTATTTTTCAAAGAGGTTGTTAAAAAAAGATTTTTTTAAAAAGTCTTTTTCATTTATCTACATATTTATTATTTCTGGTACTCTCCCTTTTTTGTGTAGATTTATAGTCTATCCGGTATTATTTTATTATTTTCCTTCTGCCTAAAGAATGTCCTTTAACATTTTTTGCAGTGCAAATAAGGTGGCAATTTCTGTATGCTGGAAAAAAATGTTATCTTTCCTTTTTTTTTTTTTTTTTGGAAAGATACTTCCTCTGAGTGTAGAATTCGATGCTTATAGATTCTTTTCTTTCTGTACTTTAAAGATGTTGCTTTGTTTCTGATAAGAAATTGACTGTCATCCTAATCTTTGTCCCTCTGCATATAATGTGCCTCAGTCTGTCTTAAGATTTTTCTCTTTATCACAGTTTTTTAAGCAATTTAACTCTGACATGCTTTGGTGGATTTTTTTCTTTCACATTCTTGTCCTTGGGGTTCATAAAGTTTCTTGGATCAGTGGGTTTTAAGTTTTCATCAGATTTAGAAAAAATTTAGCCATAATTTCTTCAAGTATTTAACCTCCCCACCCCCACCTTTGGGGACTCCAGTTATATACAAATTAGTTCTTTGACGTTTTCCTACAGTTCATCAGTGCTCTATTTTTTCTACTTTTTCTTTTTCTATTTTATTTGTCTAGTTTGTATTTCTGTGTCTTCAAGCTCACTAATCACTTCTTTTGCAGTGCCTAATCTGTTGTTAATTCCATCCAGGGTACTTTTTGTCCCAGACATTGCTTTTTGCCTTCTCTAGATGCTTTATTTGGATTTTCTTTACACCATCCAGGTCTCTTCTTAACATGCTCAACCTTTCCTCTACCTTTTGAATATATGGAATATAATTATGACAACTGTTTTACTATTCTTATCTAATTTCTCATGTGTCATTTCTGTGTCTGTTTCTTTTTGTTTTCCTGTGTGTGTGTTTCTATTGATTGATTTTTCTACTGATTATGGGTTGTATGTTCCTACTTCTTTGCATGCCTGGTAATTTTTTTATTAGATATCAGATGTTGTGAACTTTACTTTTTTGGATGCTAGGTAGCCTTGCTAGTCCCTCAAATAGTCTTGATCTTTTTTCTGAGACACAGCTGAGTTGGAAATCGTTTGATCCTTTGGAGGCTTGCTTCTAAATTGTGTTAGGCTGAAGCAGAGCAGCCTGTAATCTGGTGTAATTTGACCCCCACTGAAGCAATACTCTCTGGGGATTCTACTTTTTGCCCCTTGTATTTTGAAATTTTTGCACTCTGACTGGTGGAAACACCAAATATTTCTGACCCTGTCTGTTCTCTGGGGTTTGTTATGTCTGCTCCTTTCAGTAGTTTACTCCTCTGCCTTGGGTAGTTTCCTCACATGCATATGCAGGTCTATCCTCAGCTGAAGATTTATGGAGAAACCTTTACTGACCTCTGAAGCCCTCTCTTCAGGAAGCTTGTTCTCTCTCCTCCCACATTCTGTCCTGCAAATTATAGCCACTTGACCTTCCCGTGTTCTCAAGTCTATCATTTTATCTCACAGAGCCCCCCTGGCTTTGTTTGGATTCCTCCTGCCTCCAGAGCATCCTGAAAAGTCTCTCAATACAGCAATATGGGGAAAGTGTCCCGCTCATGTCGTTTGTTTTCCTTCTTTCATTACTTTCCTGTAATACCTGTTTTCCAATAGTTGAACATCGTTTGTTTTGTTTTTTTAAGATGGGATGATAAATCCAGTCTGTTACTACACCTTGACTGGAAACAGAAGTTGAGAGTATGAATCTCTTAATATTCTGCATAACAAACTGGAAGATACAAATAAAGTACTTCTGCTACACACTGAAGGGCAACTGTCTCAATGAAAAGCACTTAAGTGGTTTGGAGATGCCTAGTGAGCTATCTGCTTTTCTCATAAAATTCTACTCTGCTTGGAAGAATAATTGACGTAACCTGTGGTTACTCAGACTTGTGTATTTGGCAGACATTCTTTGAAAACGAATAAAGTGTGACTATGCCTTCAAGGATAATAACTGACAGTACTTATAGCCAATGATAAAATCTGGATCTTTAAAGTGAAAATTGGAATTTTAGAAAGCTTGTACCTGCTACCATAAGCTTGACAGTTTCCTGATTTAAAATGTAATTTTAGAAATACCATATAGCCTGGCCAGATGTGGCTCAGTGGTTGAGCATTGACCTGGGATCCAGGAGATGGTGGTTCAGTTTCCGGTCAGGGCACATGCCTGGGTTGCAGGCTCAATCCCCAGAGGGAGGCATGCAGGGGGCAGCTGATCGATGATGACTCTCTCATCACTCATGTTTCTATCTCTCTCTCTCCTGTTCCCTTCATCTCTCTGAAATCAACAAAGATATATTTTTTAAAAATTTTTTTAATAAAAAATGCCATACAATGAAATGTTCAACATCTGGAATATCTGCATAACTCTGTGAACTGATATTTTCCAAATGCTCTATGTCCAATCACAAAGATCCATTCAAAGTATAAGAGAGACCAATGCATTTTAAAGTCATGGAGTAAAAATATTTATTTGTATGATTTCAGATTCCACATTGCAGCTATATATTTTTTAATGACATTCCCATTTGTCATCTTTTGGTTTAATAATGAAGAAAATTATCCACAAATATTTGAAGAGGCATTAAAATATTCCTTCCTTTTCCTACTGCATGTTAGTGTGAAGCCAAATTTTCTTCATCTACTTCAACCAAAATAACATACTACAGCAGATTGAATGCATAAAGAAGTCCAATTGTTTTCTAATAACTCAGACATTAAAAAACTTTTTATGTTCAAAAATGCTAATCCTGTTACAAAATTCTTTTTGTTTTAGAAAACAGTGATTTTTTCATAAGCAAGTGTTATTTAACATATAATGCTTTTGTTATTTTTAAATAAATCCATAACCAAATATTTATAAAATGTCTGTTTCCATTTTCAATACTATATATACACATATATTTTAATCCTCACTCAAGGATATTTTTTTCCATTTGCTTTTCAGAGAGAGCGGAAGGGAAAGAGAGAGAGAGGGACATCGATGTAAGAGAGACACATTCATTGGTTGCCTCCTGCTCGCCCACCAATCAGGGCCGGGGATTGAGCTTGCAACCGAGGTACATGCCCTTGGCCGGAATCGAACCCAGGATCCTTCAGTCTGTAGGCCAACGCTCTAACCACTGATCAAACTGGTTAGGGCTCAACAATAAATATTAATAGACACAATTCACATTAAACAAAAGCTATTTGTGGTCCTCAATAATTGTTACTAATGTAAAGAAGTCCTGAGACCAAAACATTTGAGAACTGCTGTGTTAAACTACTTTACCTAGGAGAGATAGATAATACATTAAGCCAACGGAATCATCTAGAAAGTTGTTGCTGTTGTTTTTAAATAATGACTGGGTGCCACCCCTGGAGGTTCTGATAAAATGAATCTGGTGTGTGGCCTTGGTATCAGGTTTCTTTAAAATTCCCCAGGTGATTCTAGCAGGGCTGAGAATCACTGCATTAATTATACTCTGAGAAAGACATTAGCAAAAACCACATAATAGATTAATGATAACATTAATGATCATGATGTATAGTAGTTATTTTGTCAGGCCCTGAGGGGAACGGTAAAAAAACATCAGTAAAGTGGGCCAACCCTAGGCAAATTATGGAGCAGGCAGTTCAGATACAAACCTCCCAACTTTCCCCTCACTTTTTGCCTCTGCAGAAGCCTGAAACTGAAATACCTTGCCTTTTGTTTCTTTCACAGCCATAGAGAATATGAAAAGGCCCACATTATTATCCCCGCCCAAATCCATCCACCACTGCTTTCAATAATGGAATGAAAAATTAAAATGTTTGCCAAAAAAAAAAAAGTTTGCTTCTGTAATACAGAGTCAGACTTTTGCTGTTCCCAAGAAATCTCAGGAATCCAGATTTCCTGTAAATCTTCCCAGCTCCTTTCACCACAGATCAGAGGTCAAGTCAAGGTGGCAATAACAGTTAGGAAAACACCTCCTTTCCCCTGGTTTTCTGGCCCTCTCCTCCCCCAGCCCTTTAGGATAACAGTTCACTCTCCTCTGAATGAAGGGGAGAACATTCCTCCTGAACCCTGCCCGATTCTTTTTCCCAACACTAATCCTGCCCCCAAGCAAAATTCCTTTCACTCCTTTATTGTGTCCTGATATGTTTGTTTTTTAACCCTCTCCTGAAGATATTTTTTCCATTGCTTTTCAGAGAGAGTGGAAGGGAGAGAAAGGGAGAGAGAAACATCAATGTGAGAGAGACACATTGATTTGCTGCCTCCTGCACGGGCCCAGACCAGGGCCAGGGATTGAGCCTGACCGAGGTACGTGCACTTGGCTAGAATCGAACCCTGGGCCCTTCAGTGGGAGGGCCAATGCTCTAACCACTAAGCAAAACTGCCTAGGACGTGTGTCATGATCTTTTAAAATCAATTTTTCTCTGTGGGCTCTAAACACCAAAAGGCTTCAAAATCCAAAGAGATGAACTGTAATTCACTCAAAGAGATGAAAATAGAGATAATCAAAGGGGGAAACCAAAGAGAAATCTCATCTTACAACTCGCAGAAGAGACAGCTCCGATCTACACAACACCAAAACTGACTGTAATGTGAAGTTTCAGTCAGTTGATTGTTAGGAAGAGTAGATATACACATAGTGTATGTATCTAAATTTATAGATACACTTTGACTTTTTATTTAAAAATTTCTGTCTATAGCAAACCTATTGTCTTACAGGATCAAGTAAATAACAAGGCACCGATTTCTCTAACACATTGATAAGTGGAAGACAAAAGGCTGTTAAGAACTTGTTTCCATTCAAAGTTACTGGCTAAATTTTTATGGTGTAAGTTAAAAATATGATCAAGGATGTTAGGTGTGTCAATAATATGTTTTTAAAGAACCTCTAATTCTATACATTAGTGTGATGAAATATATTATTATTATTTTCATTGTTAATAAGCAGGGAAGTTAAGTAACCTGCCCAGGGGCATGCAAAGCCAATTCAGCTGCAGCCAGTGTACTTTTACTCTAACCTACAGGTTTTTCCAGTTTCAAAGGAGAAAATTTCAGCAACTAGTAAAATCTAATTTTTACTATGCTAAGGTAGACTTATGCTGAATGTAAAAACAGACACCTATGAAATTATTTCATTTCCAAGTTTTAAGCAGAATACTCATTTTTTTTTTATTGCTTTCTCTCCTTTCATCAGATGTCTAATACTATATCTATTAGAAAGGAATAGGTGAATTTTTCAAAAAGATTAAGCACTAAAATGTAAATTAATGTAATTTAAAGTCAAAACTGAGGCACTCTGTTGTCTTTTGTTCTGGGGTCATTTATGAATTTTCCAATATATTCTCTTTATCTATGTTTTAATGATATGAAGTTGGGAGGTTTTCTACTCATCAGGCTACACAGACTGTAATCGGGCTTAACCGTAAAAGTACTCTTTCTCTCAATGGTGTAATCTTGAAGCAGTATTAATTGTGATTGTTAATTAGGCCCTTTCTGACTTTTCATGAAAGAACAATTGTTCCAAGAGTAATTTTCAAGTCATACCAAAAGAGATGCTTGTTTTTAAGATTCAGGTTAGGTGCAGCAGTTTCAAATAAAAGAGGAAGGAGGGCTCTAAAATCTCTTTCTACAGGATTCAAAAATAGAATGTTAAGAAAGCAAATAAAAATGACACAAATTCACAGAAAATAGCAACAGTCATATAAAAATAAAAAGTTGACTCTGCCATGCATAGTTATTAATAGTAAGTTGCAATATAATACCATAACCCAAATTCTGCCTTAAACCACATGTTCCTATATATATATATTTATTTTTGCTTAAAATTAGGATGAATTTATGCTGTTTGTTTTATTTATATATCTGAAAACATTAGCAAAGTATTTCAAGTGTTGCCCTGGCCGGTTTGGCTCAGTGATTAGAGCGTCGGCCCACAGACTGAAAGGTCCTGGGTTCGATTCCGACCAAGGGTACATATCTTGGTTGCAGGCTCGATCCCCGGCCCCTGTAGGGGCATGTTCGGGAGGCAACCAATCAATGTGTCTCCCTCACATGGATGTTTCTCTCTCTCTCTCTCCCTCCCTTCCACTCTGTCTGAAAAGCAACGGAAAAAATATCCTCAGGTGAGGATTAAAAAAAAAAAAGTATTTCAAATGTTTTAGTATTTCTAAGACAGTACCAATTGTGGTCATAAAAAATCCTTTCAACCCAATGGTTTATATATACTCCATTGTCCGGACTATAATAAGCTAAATGGACTAGTCCACCTTCAATTTTAATGTTTGAAAAAGCAGTTCATCACCACCAGACCAAGAGTGTACCTAAATTTCCCTTACAAAGAAGCTAAATTATTCGGCATACAATTTTAGTAAACTTAATCCCCTTCTGTCACTGGCAAAACCTTGACCTGAAAAAAAATACATTATGATTATTCAAAGTAGTGCCTGGCAGAAATATAAAGAATATCTGACTCATTGTAATATGTAATAGTACAGCCTAACCAATGACAGGTACACAATCATCTTCCGTTGGCCCTGCTGCCTTCTTTAATTACTGTCCTCTTGCCCTTTGCTTCCATTTTCATGTCGTTAATACCATTAGTTCCCAAATGCCAGTTCCATACTAATGCCTGTCCAGGACTATGCTTTCTCCGTCTGTTACAAAATGAGAAAACTAAGAAAAAAAATGTTTTGTTAATAAGGTAACTGTATTTAATCAAAAAGCTGATCTTTATTCTTATATTCTTCCTTCACATTGGATGTTACATTTTAAAAATTACACAACAGTTTTTAAATTAACTTAATAAATCATGAGTTTTGTTTATTGTCTTGCTCAGTTGTTCAGTTGTGGTAAATGCACATAAAATTTATCATCTTAACCATTTTAAGAGTATAGTTTAACAGCATTAAATATATTGACATTGGTGTACAACCATCACCATCATCCATATCCAGAACTCTTTTCATCTGGCAAAACTGAAACTCTACACCCATTAAATAATGACTCCCCATTCTCTTCTCCCTCCAGCCCTTGGCAGCTGCCATTCTATGTTCCATCTCTCTGTATTTGACTATGTAGGTACCTCATTAAGTGGAATCATACAGTATTTGTCTTTTTGTGACAGGCGTATTTCAATTAGCATAATATTCTCAAGATTCATTCATGTTGTAGTATGTATCAGAATTTTCTTCCTTTTTAAGATTAAATAATATTCCATTTTGCTTATCTATTCATCTATTGATGGACACTTGGGTGGCTTATGCTGCTGTGAACATGGGTGTACAAATATATTTTTAAGACCCTGCTTTCAATTCTTTTGGATATGTACCCAAAAGTGTAACTGCTGAATCATATAATTCTATTTTTAATTTTTGAGGAACTGCTATACTGTTTTCCATAGCAGCTGCACCATTTTACATTCCTATCAACAGTGCATAAGGGTTCCAACTTTTCCACATTCCTGTCGACACTTGTTATTTTCTGTTTTTTGATAGTAACTATTCTGATGGGTATGAGGTCGTATCTTGCTGCAGTCTCCCATTTTTAAAAAATGTATTTGGCCTTGAAATCTGAAAATCTGAGAACTACCACATGGTTATGGAGGGAGAACAGGTGAGCACACGGGCAAGTATGGGTCACGGAGCAAGAGAGACCAAAAAGAAGAGATGGGAACTCCTTGTCTGGGGATTTTAACTTTTCAAGATTTTGTGTGCTTGCAGTGGCTCCACCCTCCTAGACAATCCATTGTTCCCCAGGCTAGACTAACAGACAAGCACCTTCCCTATGTCACCCCTGACTTCACTACACATGGACCCATCTCTCCCTTTGTTCAATCCCTTCCCCCAGTGATGTGCAGGGAATGGACCGGTGGTTCCTTCAGGAGTGTGAAACTAGTTTCCTGGTGAAGCTACCCTGATGACCATGCTTATAATGTCTAGCCTCCCCTTTGCTCTCTTTCCCTTATCAGTATTAACTCACTAACTACAATGATAACACTTTGATGTGAAAAGGAATTCATCCTATGGCCAAAGGGATTGTTTCTTTTAAACTCTTTGTTATTGTTTTAAATTTCCCTCCATAGAATCAAGCTAAGTAACTTTTCTTTATGCTCCCAGGGCAGGAGAAATGGAGGCCTAGAAAGCTCTAATACTTTAATGTGAGTAATAATAGCTAACATTTATTGAGCATTCACTGTGTGAATTTTTGAAAGTGCTTCCCATGTGTTATCTCATTTAGTCCTTATAGAACCCATGGGGTATCATCTAAGTTAACTGATGATGAGACTGAAGTAGAGAGACTAACTTGCCTATGGTCACACAGCTTGTTCAACAATAGAATCATGATGTACACCCCCGTAGACTACCTTTAATGCCCATTACATGTGTAGTGCATTACGATGTTGTTGTTTTTCCATTTAATTCTCTCCCTGAAATTCACAGGTAAGGAAATTGATTCTTAGTGAGATTAAGTAGCAAGCAGCTACTAAATGGTAGAGTCTAGGTTAGATTCTGTCTTCAAAGTCCCATCCCTCAACCCTCCTTCCCTTCCAATTGCCTTTTCAGGGCTGGTACAGGTTCCAGACTCTAAATGGGGGAGCCCACTTCTCTAACTCCTGGGCTCTGGTCAGTGCTGGTGTGAAAGTTATTTTTAGGACTGGTTCCCTATCCAGGTCTGTAGCACCTACTTGTTCTTTTTCTCAGTTAGCTTTTCAAATATACTGAAATCAGTTTATGGTATTTAAAATTAAAAAAAAAGATTTTTCATTAATATTCAGTTAAAATGAGATCCAGAAGCACATGTATGCACCATCTTCTCTTTGTTGGAGAAACACATTTTGCAACCACAAGGATAAACAGGAATTATAGGGGAGGGGGAAGATCTTTTTTTTTTTTTATTGCCGATTACCTGAATTTTAACTTTTAGGACGCCAAATGAAATATGCCATAACCTCTCCCTTTAGGTACCAGATTTTTCTAATCCTCGTTTGAGTGGAACCATCCTTAACACACCTCTCTTTGGTTATACTTTATGTTATAAATATATCTGCACATATATTTTAGACACATAAATATATCTGCAAATACACTTATATCTGCAAGTAAATATCTGCTGATGTAATTATAACCTAGTCTATAACCAAATGGTAAATCCTATAAAGCCAAATATAAGTGCAAATAAAGAAAAGGGGGGTGTTACGTGGAATCCTCACGCACACGCACACGAATCCGTCGGCCTCTGCAGAGCAGCAGCTCGATGCCTTTGGGAAAGTTCCCTCCAGGAGGAGCAACACCTGCCCCTTTAAGGACCGCGGGGCAATGGAGTCGCCGAGCCGCCGCGGCGAGGCCCGGGATCCTGCGGGGCGCGGGTCGGGGGCTGGACGAGGCGTCCGCCGGGACGGGGCGGGAAGAAAAGCGCGCAGTTAGATGAGGGCCGTCTTTAAAAAAGAAGGTAAACTTGAGCGAGCTTACTTTCAATTTCACGGGGAAAGGCAGGCAGCGCGAGGCGAGGTTTCAGGCACCGGCGGCCGAGCGAGGGGGAGCAGGCCGACGCCCGGGGCGCCCGCAGACGCCGCCGCCCCCGGGAGGGCGCCGGGAGCGCCTCGGGAAACGGCGCGGGAGCCGCGCAGAGACCTGCCCGTCTCTGACAGAAGTGACTTCAGAAGTCCCACGTCTTCACTTAACTCCGGAGCGGTGACTGAGTGAGGACTCGGTGCACAGAGCAGGCACGCACCTCACTCTCTCTGTTCCCCAAAACGCCCCTAGGCCTCGGCCTGGGCTCGGGAGGGGTGCCGCCTGCAGCCAGCGCTCGTCTCAGCGCCGTCCACTCGAGCGCTTTTGGGGTAACGTTCTGACCTGAGCAGGAGTGGGGCGCTTCTGGGACAATGGCTGTCAGCGGCGCGGGCTCCCCGCCCCCGAAACATCTGCAACTCGACGCAGAGCGTTTCCCGCGCGGCCCCTCGCCGCCGCGACTCCACGCGGGTGGCAGCCGAGCGCGGGGTGCGCGGCTGCACGTCGCGGGGGACACGCTGGCACTGGAAGATGGGCAAGTGGGAAACGACGCGCGCTGGAGGGGGACTCCTCGGCTCGCTCTGCCCAGGTGAGAAAGCCCGCGCTCTGCCACGCAGGGAAAGCGGGGAGCAGGGAGGACAGATCTCGGGGTGCAGACTGCTCTCCGCTGTGCACCCCTTCCAAGTCGTCACCTCCTGCCGCCCCCGCCTCCTTCAGAGCGGACAAAAGAGAAAGAGGCAGCTGGGTGGCAATGATGGGTCGCCGGCGCCGTGGGTAACTGGTTTCAAGGCACGGTCGCCCCGCTCCCCCGCGCTCACCGAGAGCCGCGTCCGCCGAGGGTGCAGCGCGACGCCGAAGGAACCCAGGGCTCCGGCTGCCCCGGTGCCGCGCGAGGACCGTGAGCGACGCCCACGCGCGGCGACCTCCGGCTCCCGCCGCCGGGGAACTACAGCTCCCGGCAGGCCCCGCGCGGGCCGCGCGCCCCCGCCCCCCGCGCGCCCCCGCCCCGCACGCCCGGGCCCCCCGCCCTCGGGCCTCAGGACGGGACGGGGAGGGGGGAGGAGGGAGGAGGGAGGAGGGGACAGGGAGGGAGGAAGGGGCGCAGCGGCGGGCGGGCTCCTGGAGGCGCGTGAAGCCCGGCTGGCGCCTCGTCCGAGACCGGGCGCTGGCGGGCGCGGAGTTTCTCACGACCGGCCGAGCCCGCGCCTCCGTAAGTAGTCGCCTCAGGGGGCGCGGAACGGACACCGAAAAAGTTAGCGCCGCCGCGGCGGCCGCTTTGTTCTCGCGGCCCGTGGGGTGAGGCGGCGGCGGCCCCTCCCCCACCCGCCCGCACGCGGCGGCCGCGGCGGCGGGACCGGGACCCCGCGCGGGGCTGGGCGGCGGCCGCCGGGCCGGGCGGGAAGTTGGCGGGGCGCGCGGCGGGCGGCGCGGGCGGGGGGCGCCGCCGCGGGCGCCCGAGGGGCCAAGTTCCGGCGCGGGCGCCGAGGCCGCCTGGGACGGGCGCTGCGGGCGACCACCGCGCCGGCCCCGTCTGGGCCGGGCCCCCGACCCGGGCAGTCCGGCCGAGGCATTTCGGAGGAGCCTGTTTCCCTTCTCCTCATCACTTTGCCCCGTACCCGACTCCCGGGGGTGGGTGGAAGTGCCGCGGGGACGTAAGCCCCCGCCCCAGTTTCCCGGCGCCGTTTAGTTTTGCAAGTTGCAGCGTCGATCCGAGTTGTTCTCACCCGGGGGAGGCGTTTCTTAAGATGAAACGCTGAGGGGTGCAACGGTTTCTTTGCGGGGAAAAAATTTTAAAAAATAATCCCGCAGCACTCGGTTGCCTGTTGGATATTTTGTTTGAAGTCGTCGCAGTCAGAAGCATAGGCCCCGCTGCGGGCACGGATGTAAATCAAGTGCGGGCGTGTGGGAGACCCGCAGACTTCAGACACAGATTGATGGCTGGGACGTAACTGTCTCTCTCCAACCACACCCAGCCCCACAGGAAGTAAGACTATCAGTGTCATCTTTGATTAGAAAGGATAAGGCACACCCTGAACTACTACAGCTTGCTACGACCCAGCCTAATGAGCTCTCTCTTGTCGCAAATGAAACAAAAACTTTTAAATGCCTTAATGTGTACCCTAGAAAACGTGCCTACTGTATTGCTCTTACACTGCTTCTACTTTGTACTTAGTGCTGAAGTTTTTTACATCTTTAGCGACCGATGTTGCTTTGATCTAACTGACCAACTTCTGATGCAACGAGGGCTGGAAGTACCCATGGATTTGCTGCTAAAGGCATCCATCAGGTACCCAGGTCTAGGCCAGTTTTATAAAGGAACCTTTTCCTGCTCCCCTGTTAGGATCTGGATTGGAAATTCGGACCAAAAGAAGTTACAAATTCTGATAAAAGTATTTAAAACGTGTCACAGAAGCCTTCCTGTTATGTTTTGCTTCAGTAGGTAATATAGAGGGTGGTAAGTGTGATCAGATGAGCTTGGAGTATTTGACAAGCCAGTTTCCACCCTAGGTTCAATAATTTGGCATATAACATTTAACTTTTTAGGTGACTCAAATTCAAGAATGTTGACTGGTTTATATCTTGAAACTGATTTTGTAGACATCCCAGGTAGTAGCACTGTGTCTTTTAAATATGCAGATTTTATTCGCTTTCAGTTTCATCAGGTGACCTCTTTAAAATTGAAATTCCTCTCTTACTGGATTGTTTTTAACGTAAACACTGCCTCACCTTTAAAAAAAAAAAAAGAAAGCTCGATTAAGTTTGGGGGTAAAAAAACCACATATTCATTTAAATGAATGGTGGTCATTTAAATGCCCTTTCTTAAGGGACATTTTTTTTTCTCATTTTCAAAAAGACATTCTAAAGTTGATGAAAATATTACCATATGGGAGTTAATTGCTCATTTTTAAGAGTTTGCTTTTACAGAACTTGAAATATGGGGAAATAGTTTGCTAATACAAATTTTAATTTTATTTAATAATAATCATGCTTCGCGTCCCTCCGATTATGTAACTCAGATTGAACTTGTATGTGTACCTCTTTTGAGCAATTGTCATGAAAAAAACTTGAGGTACATGTAATTGGGAGATATTTTAATTTTAATTTCAGTATAGAAAAAAGTTGATCATGGCTATCAGCCAGCCAAATTTCTCAAGACACCACTGATGCAAGGATTGGTGATGAAGATCGTTCAAGCCCAATATAGATTCATACAAGATTGCCAGACTGACAGTCTTTAATCTTATTACTGGATAAACACGTCAGTGCCTGAGCAGAGGGCTGACCTGGGGAGCTCTCTGTGTTATTGACAGTGGGAAAATTGAGATTCAAACATACCAGCTTCAGATGAGCCGAATTTCAGTGGCAGCGACTTAGTCAAATGCGAGCTCTTAGGAGAAAAAGTATTCTATTAATCTAAGGTCATAGTTATATTTTTGAAAGTACATAAGTAGGTGTAAAGATTGCTACAAACTATGTTTTTTAAAAACCAACAGCAGAGTTTCTTGAATTTTTTAATACAATATGCAATGTAAAAGCATCATCAGGATTATTAAGCAAAGCCAAGCCTGGATCCAGGCAAAACATGGACATTGACTTCAGGACACCGGCCATTATTGCATTAAAAAAAGGCCACATGCCTTTTCACGTGCTGAGAGAATACATGTACATGTCAACAGGAGAAAAAAAGACCCCCCCTATTCATTTGCATTCCTAGCACACAAAACTAAATTGAATCAGGAAAACCCATTTACTGGTAGAGAGTCATGGTAAATATTATGCTATTCTGAATAGAAAAAAGCATTTTGCCTTTTCACTTTAGCCTTTTGAGCACAAAAGAACACTGGCTAAACTAAATAATGAACTTCCTTTTCAAGTATTTGTTTTGTCTTCCTGGAATCCTCTTTGCTTTGCTCTCTGCTCCCCTAACTCCTCCTTATGTGTTAGTTCTCAGCTTGAATACCGCTTCCTTAAAGGCACACCTTGTTGGAGACCCCAGTTGAAACTAGGTCCTCTTAGTATTATATTCTCTTTTATCACTTTTTATAATTTGTAATTACCATGCTGTTTATGTGAATGTTTGTGTAATGTATATGGCCCACATTATACTGTAAGCTCCAAAAGGAGCACTAGCCATGTCTGTTTTGGTCACTGCTGTATAACCCCAGTGTCTCATAACAGTCTGGAAAATAATGGGTACTCAGTAAATATTTGTTGAATGAAAAAACTGCTGTTAGAGCTTTTTCTAATTAGATGCTTTCCTAAGAGATAATGTACAAGTAGGTAGGTGGGAGGTGAGGGAGAGGGAGAGAAAGGTAGATCAACGTGTGATATTACCATGAAGAAGTATTTCTCAATTAAGTCCCCTAAACTCCAGGCCTTTGTTTTACCTGTCTGTAATAATAGGGCAGGTTGGACTCAAGACATCCTGTCTTTTTATTCCATTCAACAATGGTGACAGATTATATGACCTTATTTGAATGGCATACGTGACAGAAAACTCCCAAAAGGCATATTCAAGATGTTCCAAGTAAATGTATTAGAAATACTAGGGAATTCATAGATGTTAGAAACCAATATATTTAGTTGCTGTAAAGTGTATAAATTAGTAAGATGTGAACTATTGTGTCAGTTTTCTTATTGAAGCATAAAGACAAAATAAATTAGAGATTTTAGATTTTTTTGATACTTAGTTTTAATATTTTGCACCCTACACCTTGTTGCATCTTACAAAGCAAATCAGATTTCCATAAAACAAAACAAGGAGAGGAAAAACAGATGGGATGAGTGGGCAGAAGCTAATATGACAGTTTACTTAATTTCTTCTATTTGTGTTCATGCTGAAACTTTTAAAAATATTTTTGTTCAAAAGTATAACATTTACACAGTATTAATAGTTATTAATAATTCTGATAAGTTAGTCAATTATATTACTAGAGAGTTACTTTCATTTGGCTAATTTTAACAGGTATAAAATGGGACTTTAGTGGGAAGACATCTACCAAAAATAAATTATTATTGAACACAGCAACAGCTTGTATTTTATAATATTTAACCTGCACATGGTATTATTCATAGATATTTTACTACTTTTTAACTGACAGGTCAGCTTTTTGTAACTAATCGAGTCAGGTATGTTAAGGAGTTCATTGCCTCACAAGAAAACCTGTTGCATTGTTGGGGTGTTGGAGGTAGGATGAAGTAGTAGAAAGAACATTGGTTTTGGAGTGAGGGAAACTTTTGTTTGAATCCTGATTCCATCACTTATTAACTGTGTAGTTGTGGGCAAGCAACAGCTCTGAAACACTGATTCCTTTTCTGTAAAATAGAATTAAACAAATCTCCTAGGGTTGTTGCAAAGGTTTAATGAAGTGTCATATCTGAACTGCATTATTTAGCATAAAGTAGGAGCTTAATTGTTAATTCCTTCATCTAGAACTTACTGAGTACGTACTGTAAGCCAGGTAATGTTGTAGGTACTTTATGTGCTATAGCTCAGTCCTCGCTGCAACCTGTGAGGTAAGTAACTAGTGCTGTTATCTTGATTTTACTTCTGCCCTCTACAGTGATGCTGAATAAAACCTATTATTCTCTTACTTTAGCCCTTTCAGATATTTGAAGACCATTATTCTGTTTGGTTTTGTTAAGCATATTTTGTCATATGACATTGTTTTCACCATTATCTTATTTTTTAAAATCAGTATAGCTCTAAAAAATGTGGACTGTAGAAATGAATACAATAGAAGAGTAGGCTGACTGGCAACCAGTATACAGATTAATGCTGATGTATGCTCAGTGTCCTAGGGATTTAGGTTTGCAGTAGTTCTTTTAGTCACCCATTATATTAGCAGCTCCTTTTAGACTCTTGGGTTATAACTCCTCTTATGAAAAGCTTCTAAGTCAGCATTTCTCCATTTCTGTTTTGCACATTTAACTTTTTGAAACTAAATGCAAAGCTTTACATTCATCCTTGTTACATTTCACTTTAATTTTAGTTTATTTCTCCCAGATTGTAGAATCTGAGGATTTTATAAGCATGTTTTCCATGTCTTTCTCTTATAAATAATAATAAACAGTATAGGACCAAGGACAGACTTCCAGGGCACTCCCTAAAGACTTCTCTCATCTAAGTTGATATAGAGCAGCAAACACCCAACTCACACTCAAGCAATATTTTTACAAAAGTCACATGGAAAACCATCTTGAATACCAATTTGGCAGAATACACTATTTTTTCTGGTTTTGCCAATTGCGTGATCTTGGGTGAGTGCTCTAAGCCTGTTTTCTCAATCATAAAATGGGTTGTTGTGAGGATTAAATAAGGTAATGCATGTAAAGTGCTTAGAACAGTGTCTGGCAGGTAGAGCTCAATAACTATGAGCTATCATTATTTCCTTCATCTAAGAAATCTAGTAATCATTTTTTTCCAAGATGCAAATGCAGTTGATTTGACATTATTTGTTCTGTTTAAATTCATGCTGACATCTAGTGATCATTATATTCAAAACCATTCCTAGATATTCAAAAACCATTCCATACATAATTTATTCTCAAATTTGACTAAGGATTAATATTAAATTTATTTTTTTGTAATTTCTGAAATCTTCCCACTCCCCCAGCCCACAAGGCTGGCCATGATTAGCTCTCTCTCTCTGAGTTCTTTCTCCAAGATTATAGCAGTCGGCTTTGTGATTATACTTGTTTATTGCTTTAGCAGTATGGAACGGATTGCATCTGGACCTGAAGATTTACACTCACATAAAGTTGTTTTAGTCTCTCTTATTCACCAGGCTCGGGTTTCAGTTCTCAATTCGCTTTTGCAACTATAGTTGAAAAACTGAGAGAAGATAAAATACAGGTTGAGCAATTCTGCCTTCTCTATGTGCTCTTTCAACCTTAACAACATCCTCTCTGAGCAGTGATTCTCTCAGTTCCTTGTTCCTTTGAGAAATAGTGTTTTACGAAACTTGGGCCTGAATGCCCTCCCCACCTCTTAATGGCCATGGTGGGCAAGTTGCTTTATCTGCTTGTGCTTCAGTTTTCTCACCTGCATAAATGATATTTGCCCTGTCAAATTCCAGAGAGATACTGTGAGATAAAATATGTGAAACATTTGTAAAATTTAAGTGCTGTACAATATAAAATGGGATAATAATCATTTATTTGAATGTAGCTATAAAAGCTTTTGTTATCTTTAGACATTTTTTCCCCAAGCCTTAAGTTTTTCTCAAGTTTTCTCGTTTCTGATACTATATATGTATGTTTTTTGCTGTTCTGTTATGTTCATTCTAATTTATTTAGCCCCATTAACTACTCTCCAGAGAGTCATTCTGTAACCACACTGCATGCTTTACTCTTTTTTATCATTGGAATTGTTTACAGGTATATAGATGGAATTTAGAAAGATCCGTCTCTTGTGAGCCATTTCACTTAGCCATTGGGGGGTGGGGTCATACTTTCTTTTTATGTTTTGACCTGTCCTTTTATAAAAGTGTGATACGTACGTAATGGTGCCTAGTGTTCTCTTTATTGTTAGAAGTCTTTTATGATGAGATCACTTTCTGCTAAGTTCCTGTCATGCGTATGTATGTTTTTCACATTTCTTGTTGACCATATAACTGTATAGTGTATCTCCATCAGTTTTCTTAGACTTCTGAAAGCAAGTCAGGGATTATGTTTTTGGCAGAATTAGACTTTTAATATAAAAATAATACTCCCAATTTGCCTGTATTATATATCTTTTGTATGGCTGGGTGGTATATATTTTATTAATATTTTTGAGTAGGAGGTTCTCCCTGAAGTTACATGTACGGAAAAAAAAATGGCTCTAATAACTAGAACAACAAAAAAGGCTACCCATCAGGATTTATTGGTGAATTATAAACATACAACCAAAACTTATTTTAAAAATTATAAGGATTTTTGCCTTTTTAAAATGTTGAATGAGTATAAAATATTAAAAGTTTTTTAAAAAATTTCTTCCAGACTGACTACATCTCAGAAAGAATCAAGTTTTCTCTATGGACCCATTCATCAAATGGAATATGCCTGTACTATTTTAAAAAGCTTTGTACTTCATAATGGAAATATTTACCCCCCCTAAAAATGAAAACGAGGACATTTGAGAAGGTGATTTAAGGTGTGGACTTTTGAGAAAGTATCCCATCAAATCAGTGAACCAAAGGATAAGTACTGAATAGATTAATCCTAAACACAGTGTGTGTGTGTGTGTGTGTGTGTGTGTGTGTGTGTGTGTGTGTGTGTGTGTGTATTTTTAAACCGGGAGGATTTCATCTTGACAGAAAAACAACTTTTATTCAGTATGCATTTTCTGAAATTTAAAGAGAGAGACAAGAGTAACCTTAAAGAAAATAGATGAAGATGGTTAGAAAGTAAGCAATGTCAACTCTTTTCTGATGAGGATAATTCAGTGATGTTAAATCCTTTCCAAATCCCTGGTTGTGGTCCTAAAGCCAGGACTTTTTTGATGGGACTGATATTAAGGGAAATAGCGACCTTTTCTGCATTCAATTCACAGTTGTAGAACTTGCAGTCATCAGTATGAGTAGCTTAAACGAGGAAATAAAGAAGTTTTCAGCTAAATCTAAAAGTACAGTCATTTTTTTTCTGCTGAGATTCTAAAAGCCTCTTCATAGCCATTGAAAAAGAATTGACAACTGTTTTAAAAGATTAAAGAAAGGCAGATGTCTGCAAACAATTCCCCTCCATCAGCCCAGAAGTCTGTGTTACCTGCAACTCTTCCTGCTGTGCTTCCAACTCCATCTTCATGTTCAAGTCCGAAGACAGGCCTGTCTGCCCGACTCTCTAATGGAAGCTTCAGTACACCATCACTCACTAACTCCAGAGGCTCAGTGCATACAATTTCATTTCTACTGCAAATTGGCCTTACACGGGAGAGTGTTACCATTGAAGCTCAGGAACTATCTTTATCTGCTGTCAAGGATCTTGTGTGCTCCATTGTTTATCAAAAGGTACTGTGCATGCTATTTATGTCAATAGTTTTTCTAATTAATACTGTTTCTAATGCTTTTCTATGAATTATATATGTGATAATGTGTTAACACACGTGGGTGAATTGTTTATATCTTAATTCTGAGCATTGTTGGAAGAGTCCTAATAGACCAAGAGTCTATAAAGTTTGAAATTTCAGAGTCTAACAACTGGAACCTGCATCCCAACTTTAAAATACGCAGTTGTCCTTTCAAGAGCAGGAAAATCAACATAAAGGGAATTTAAGAAATCTCATTTGATTTCAGAGAAAGCAATAGGTAGAGAGCACAAGGTATCAAGGTGGCTTAACAAAAGGATTGCATCTAAACTGCCATTTAATATGAGTGGATCATATTTCTCTCTCAAAAACCAAGTAAACGAGTTTGAATATGTGACAGAATACATGAAAATTTGAAAATTGAGGGTGGTTTTGTTTCTCACCCACCCACCCCCTACCCTATAGCATGCCATGGCTGGCTGGTATGTTCTCTATTTTATAAAACTATACATAATATGGGTAGTATGAATTGTTTACATTTTATTTTTAATGGACCAAGCATATGTTTTAATGTTTTCCCCACACAAATTAAACTTTATGTTTTAAAAATCGTATCAGTAAGGTTAATATATTTGGATTCAGGCTCCTTATCTTACTGTTTTTGTTTCAGTTCCTTATGCTTTATATGGTTTGTCATTATCTTCTGATGTAGAAGTAATTAACAGTCCAAAAAATGTTATGTAGTTTTTGAAAATGCCCTATGCTTCCTGTGTTTTAACAGTGACTTTTCTATTTCAGTATAGCCCATATATTTTATAGATCTGTAAAACCATCTGCTGTCTTTAAGTATCTTTGCTTTTAATTTCCCTTTCATTAAATGTTACAGAGGTTGTTCATAAATATTTTTGCAGCTAGGTTGTAATTTTTACTTTAAAGGTAAGATTTTTAACCTAAATATTTTCTTTTTATTTGAGTTCTCAGAAACTCATAACCAATGTTTTGGTAGAGTCTGTATTATTCAGTTTTAAATCTTTGGGAATTTCATTTACCTCTTATATTTATATAGAGGTATACTGATTTTCTACAGGATTATGTTAGAATTAATGTTTACTTCATCATTAATATAGATGTGAGAAGTAGGTCATATGGGTTAAATTCTTGGGAAACTAGATTAAAAATCATAATCCATGAAAAATTAGAGTGATACCAAGGAAATAAACAGGATATAGCTCAAAGAAGTTAATTCAGGGTAGACTTTATATATATTAAAATAGAATGATTGGTTACAGGTATAGCTAGCATAAAATGAATATCATAGTGAACTGAATTTGAACCAGTATTATAGTGATATGGGGATGTATTTCGCCAAAAGTATATAGCATACATATGACATAAACATATTATACATTCTTTTTGACATGTACTAGAATACTAACTTGTTTAAGTGCAAAAGAATTTTGAGCTTAAAACTAGGTCAGCCCTATTATTTATTTACTGTATAGCTTTGGACAAGTGATTTCACTTCCCTTGATCACAGTTTCCAGATCTGTAAAATGATTGAGTTGGGATGATTTCTAGTGTGTAATTCCAGCCGTGGAATTCTCAGTTAATCTGATTTGGGTCTTCACTGCTAGAGACAGGTAAAGGAGAAAGGACTTTCATGGGATGACCTGCTCCAAGTATTAACGGGAAAGGAATCTAAGAGAACCAGCTCAGATTCTGGGGTTTTATAGAGAGGTTTCATGGATTCCTGACTCATCTGGAGGATGGAAAAAACATGTCAGAAGTACTTTTCTGTGGTCTTGGACACTTGCTCACTGGCCAGCCACTTTCATTAACTACATGAGTACAGCTCCAGGTTAATTCCCAGGACTCTCATGGGCACATCAGCTTTTCTTGGTTCTGTTTGTAGTCATTAAATACATTTATCTGAACCTCCTAAAGATAGGGCACTGGTTAAATTTTAGGTAATAGGAAGATTACCCAGGCATTGTCCCTTTCCTCAAAAAGGTTATGGTCTAGTGAGGGAAATATTCACCAGTATATAAAACATGAAAAGTAGAAAGTGAAGTTAAAATAGAAAGTGCTCTTGGGTTGATAAAGGATGTGAAAGTTTTCACACAGAAAGTAGCATTTAATCTGATACTTTTAAAATGAGCATGATTTCAGTAATCTGGGAGGTGAAGAAAGAATACATTCTTAACAAAAAAAATCAGGATAAGCAAAGAAATGGAAAGGAGAAACAGGAAAGATATGATTGGTAACATTTAATCCTCAAAATAATTTGTGGTGCACCTTAAACTTTAATGTATATGCCAGTCATTTTGGAATTCTACAAAAATGTAGATTTTGAACCAGTAGGTCTGAGGTGAGTTTGCATTTCTGTCATGCTGTCAGGTTACATTGATGCTCTTTATCCAAGGGAAGAACCCACACTGAGTTGAAAGTGTGTAGATGATACAGTCTCTGTTAAATAAACAAAGTAGGAAACTGAATTTCAGAGACATTTAAATTGCTTGCTAAAAGTCAGAATTCAAACACAGTTTGTTTTAATTCAGAAACCTGTGTACTTTTTTTGCCTCACCACACTGTCTTCCTCAATGAAAAGTTTTGCACTTGATTCTTCTAAGAGTGGAGATTTAACTAAGGTCCATGTGCAGCAAAGTGATATGACCAAATCTGTGTTTTGAAAAACTGAAATATGACAACTAAGTATGAGATAAAGTTGGGAGATCAGATAAGAGGCCTTTGTAATGAAGACCTGAACTGAGGCAGTTGGAAAGTGATGATATATTTGAAGGATATTGGGAAAGAATCATTGGTAAAACTTGATATCCTGTTTCTGTGTGCTAGAAATTTTTAAGACAGTCGAAGTGTTCTTTCACTTAAAGATTTGGCACAAGGATATACATTGGGGCCCTAGTGTTCTGCTGAGACTCTTAAAATGGAATCATTGCCTGTTAAGAGGATCTTTCCCAACTCTCTTTCCGTAGAGGAACTAACAAGACAGAAAAGTAATGAAAAGATCTCTTAGTTTGGAGAACCTATAAAAGTTAATGGTGTAAGCCCAGAGTGCAACCCTACTTTTAAATTAGGAGAGGAGGGCTATCTGAACTGTAATTTTATTTTAACAATATTTTAGATATTTTAAAATGTATTTGTAATCTACTAGTCGTAATGCCAAATGTAGATTCCATCTATTTTACATTTTTGCTTTCCAGTGTTACTGTAGTTACTGTTCTGTACATGACATTGCCAGAACATAATTATCTTATAACTGGAAGTTTGACCACCTTCACATATTTCCCCTACCCGCTACCCTCCCCCTCTGGTAACTACTAGCCTGTTCTGTTTCTATGAGTTTGGGTTTTTTTACATTCCACGTATAAGTGAGGTCATATATTTGTCTTTCTCTGCTGATTTATTTCACTTATCATGATGCCCGTAAGATCCATCCATGTTGTCCCAAATGGCAGGATTTCCTTCTCTTTTATGGCTGAATAATATTCTATTGTTTATGCACATACATACTATACATTTTTTTTTGTTCATTCATTAATGTATATTTAGGTTGTTTCCATGTCTTGGCTATTGTAAATAATGTCACGATGAACATGGGGGTGCCGATATTTATTTGAGATAGTGATTTCTTTTCCTTCTGGATATATATACCCAGAAATGGAATTTCTGGATCATATGGTAGTTGTATATTTGAAACCAACATATTATTTATAGTTGAGCTTTGCTTAAAACTTGGACATGACCGAAAGTGGTCACTCTTTGAATTCAGTCCAATTTTATGACACATCCTAAGGGTGGAGTAGTTGGAGTTTCTTTTGTTGTTGTTGTTGTTGTTAGCATAAGCCTAAAATTTAGCTTCCTTTTTTTGAAGATTTGAAACACTTCCAACATTTATGTTACATTGAGATTGGTGCTGTCTTATCTTTCTCTCCCTTATACTAGATAAAAATTTGTTAAAGGGCCCGGCCGGGCGTGGCTCAGCGGTTGAGCATCGACCTGGGATCCAGGCGATCGGGGTTCGATTCACGGTCAGGGCACATGCCCAGGTTGTGGGCTTGATCAATGACTCTCTCATCATTGATGTTTCTATCTCTCTCTCCCTTTCCTTTCCTCTCTCTGAAATCAATAAAGATATATTTAAAAAAAAAAAAAATTTGTTAAAGGACACATTCTACCTATTTTTATGTCATACTTCAAATAGTCGATGGGGGTAATTACTTTCATTGATGAAATAATTTATAGTTGTCAGGGCTGCAAAGAAATGAGCAGATAAGCACTAGTACTGTTTTCCATCCTGCATCGGCACTTTAGTTGTCCCCAACCTGCTCCCACTAGTAGTTTAGATTGTCAGATACAGGTTTCCCCACTGTCTGAAAGCAGAGTGTTCCTATGAAACCTCATAGCCAAAATGATGTAAACAAAGAAGCATTTACCATTAATTTTTATATAGAAAAAATTTTGAACATTCCAGACCCAAAATTCAGTGGATGCACAATGTCTGTATTTCATTTACCACAATTGAAATGCTTAATTATGTCCAGCTGCATGCTAAGAATAACAACACCCTTAAGAGCCTTCTTAGGCTTTTCCGATACCTTACGACCATCTTGCTAATGAATGCACAAAATAAATCTAGATATAGCCCAGACACAGGTCAAAGCTATGGTGGCTTGATGCAGCAATGCTGAGTGTAGAAGGAGCTTGGTACCACTCGCAGCTCTGCCTCTTTAACAGTTTGCTACAAAACAACCACTGAGTGCTATTTTCACTTTTCACCCTTTTTCATAAAAGCGAAAATCCTCTCTGGATACCTTTCAGTTAGTGAAAACAGGTACTAGTGTAGGTCTTTCATAAAAGTGAAGTGGCTTTATTTGAACTTTAGAAAAGGGGGGGACACCTGTATTTAGTTTGTAGAGCTCTTTCTATAGTTCTGCAAAACGCCAGGTTCTTCTAGAAGACTGAAATTTTGCGAGTCACAGTGGTACCTCGGTTTTCTAATGTTATCCGTTCCAGAAGACTGTTCGAGTTCTGAAACGTTTGAAAACTGAGGGATCAACAGCCAACAGCTAGGCCTCAGGATCTTGCCCTCAGCAGAAGACGTGTGGCATGTTCGACTTCCGAGGCGTGTTCGAAAACTGAAACATTTACTCTTCCTGGTTTACAGCATTCGTAAACCAAAATGTTCTCCAGTAGAGATGTTCGAAAACCGAGGTGCCACTGTGTTCACTCTCTAAGGACATCAGTGAACTTTTTTCTTTTTCCTTGTAAAAATGTAGATTAGAACTTCGGACTATTTTATTGGCAAATACTATAGCCCCAGTATCTAATTTTAATGTATGAGATTAAATTAAACCAGTGGCTCTCTACTGGGGTTATTTTGACCCCCAGGGAAAATTTGGCAATGTCAGATGTTTTTGGTTGTCACTGCTGAGGGGAGAGGGAGTGAGTGCTACTGGCATCCAGTGGGAAGAGGGCAGGGATGCTGCTACAATGCACAGGGGAGCCCTACAACAAAAAATTACCTGGCCCAAAATGTCAGTTATGCTGAAATCCCTAGATTAACTGATACAGAAATAGAATTTCTGAAGTTTGGAGAAATTGAAAACTTCTGTTAGTACTACTGTAGGATCTTACTGAGTTAGTGAATATGAATATCTTCTAGATAGGAATTGTAGCTTGAGCGCTTTAAAATAGAATTTCTAGTTTGGCCTGGATGTGTTTGTTTTAAGAATAGTACAGTTTCCATTATGAATGTGGATATAGTTAAACAAGAAATTGTAATCTATATATATACATTAGATTCCTATATTTTCATGTTGATTTATAAAACAAACTTAACAACAAACAGTATCTCTGTCTTCTAGGAGTTTATAAGCTGAAGGGAGTGCTTTTTATACTGATAAAAGCCAAAGTAATGGGATTGGCAATCAGGAGAACCAAGAAAGCAGACAGATCTGAGCAGCAGGTAGAGCTGGGATTGAGCCAAGCAAAAACTGGCTGATCAGATCTCTGCTGGGAGGTTAATACCAGAGAGTCATATTACAAATGAGCAAATCAGAATTGAGGGAATAGACCAAAAGCCCTGCCTGATTATTCATGCATGGATTCCCAATGTCAAAATTACATTAGTGTTTAAATCTGTACTATTTTTTTGTTATTGGTGTGTATTTTTAAAAAAAAGGAATAATCCAAAAAAGAAGTAGCAATATTTTCGAATTAGAGACAGACCCCAGGTGGTGATATTGAGTCTGCCATTTTCTTGTTTTATGATTATAGATACTCTTCAAGTCACTTGACTTTTGATCTTGATCTCTAGGATCATAATATCTACCTCCATTTAAAAATTATGGTGATTAAATGAAAAGCTCTTGATACAGTGTCTGGCACATAATTAGTGCCCCCAAATAGTAATAGTCATGGTTTTAAATCTCTTTAAATCTGGAAGGACCATTGGTCCTATAGTGTTCTTAAAATTTTAGTAAATACCAAAGCATGTATAGCATTCTTCCAACACGCTGACATTGCCTTGTGATTTTAGTACTTAGCATATAACAAACTATAAAAAAATAGAGCTCATGTTCATTTTATTAGAGAACTGAGATTGTTTCAGGAATTATGAGGAAATTAAATGTGATAGCCTATATCAAGTGCTTTACACAATACCTGATGCATAATAACTATGCTCAGCCCTGGTCCTGGTGGCTCATTTGGTTGGAGTGTTATCCCATACACCAAAAGTTGGTGGGTTCAGTTCTGGGTCAGGGCACATACCCAGGTTGTAGGTTCAGTCCCCAGTAAGGGCTTGTGAGGAAGGCAGCTGACCAGTGTTTCTCTCTCACATTGATACTTCTCTTTCTCTCCCTCCCTTCCTCCTTCGCTCTAAGATCAATTAAAAAAAAAAAACTCTGTTCAGTGAATGTTAGTTCCCCACCTTCTTGCTTTCATATTGCCAAAAGACTTAGAAAATACCACCATGATGCAGCTGCTACTGTGTTAATTTGTTGAATGAACATAGTAGGTGTAATTGGGGTGAGAAAGGAAATTGCCAGACAACAATTCATTTTAAGCTATAATGGTGTTTACTGAAAATTAAATAATTCTAACTAAAGTTGACTGTTTTTTAGCTGATTTAAAACATTTGTTTTTAGTTTTGACCATTTATATGACACTAAACCTGAAGACTCCTTGCTTATGTATCCTTATTTGGGAGTGTTTTTGGTCTGTTCTTTGGCCAAATACATTGTCTCTGCAGGCATGGGTTGGGTATAATTTTCAGTTCCCGCCAAAGTAGAGCAAAAACCCCAGCTTCATCTTTTGTTTTCCAGAAACCAATTGTCATTCCAGGTTGTTGTTGTTTTCTGCCTCATTCTTTCTACTACAGCTGGGTTGTAGAGGCTGGGTGACATCCTACTCTTCACCCTAGCCCTTTTTGTCTTGGCAAATAGTGTCAGTCAACTGTAACTAATCTGGAGGCACAAACTGGTAGAAATATGTTTTGTGGTTTTTTAAAATTCTGCTGGATATTCAGGTTAAGACCTTGGCTAGGATAGAAAGTTTGAATTAAAGGTAATCAGAACTAATAAAAACAAGGAAGAAGGAAAATGAAAAAAGATTGCTCTGGTTTGTGTCTAAGACAAATAGCAAATGTTAAAAGAAGTGTTCCTCTGGTATGTCATATCCAGAAAATTTTGGGTTGGAGATTAATGATGAAAGTTCAGAATAAATTCAGAATCCATCTTGAGTAATTTCTCATTGATTCATCTAGACTCTAAGGCCTTCTGTCAGTATTTAGAAACGGAATCATCAAAATTATTTTTTATTTAAGTACGTCCCTAAAAATGATGTTAGATTAAAATTACACTTGTTCCTGGGAAGTATATTAGTGTTAAATTAGTTAACCTTGCTCAATAGTCAACAACTCTTTCAGTAAGTGCCTGTGAAATACTAAGTTCTAGGTGCTATATCTTGACCTGGGTGGCAGTTATGGGTATGCATGCACGTGTGTGTATAATTATCTATCTACTAATTAAGATTAGTGCACTTACTCATTATATTTCAGTTAGAAATTTTTTTATAAGTAAACTAAATGTACATTAAAACTCTTGAAGGCTTCCCATTGCTCTAAGAATAAAACCCATACTCCTTTTTCAAAAGGTGTATAGTGGTCAATTCTTTGTTCAGATAATGTTAAATTTTGAAGCTACTTTGTTAACATGTAAAAGTTGTATTTGACCACATAGAATTAAAAACTTGAAAACTTCCTACCTCATTAACATTTTTCTGACAGAATTTTAATGACATGAACTTTAAACTGTTCACATAGAGAACTTTCAACATGTTACTTGAAGGAATTTTATTTGTAAGTATTGGAACCTTTTACTTATAACAAGTGTAAGTGAATACCATAAAAAGTAACTTCTCTGAAATGGTTATCAAAAGATAAGATGATCACACCCTGGCCAGTGTGGCTAACTTGGTGGGCCAGTGTGGCTCAGTTGGTCATCTGGTGCACTGAAAGGTTGCCAGTTCGATTCTCAGGGCACATGCCTGAGTTGCAGGCTCAGTACCCAGTAGGGGTAGGGCAAGAGGCAGCCAATAGATGTTTCACTCTCACATAGATGTTTCTCTCTCTGCCTCTTCCTTCCTCTCTCAAAATCAATTTTTTAAAAAATCTTTAAAAAAAAGGTAAGATCTGTTTTTTATTCTTGAAGTCATCTTTAATGCAAAAGCAAAGAAAGAATCTAAAGTGAGCAAAGAGAGTTTATAAGAAATGGGAATTTGATAACTTTATGATGAAATTCTATTAATTTCCCATGTGGACTGGGAAAAGACTTCATTTTGCATAGTCAGGAGGAGTCATTGGCATAGTCTGTAGAAAACAAATCCAGAAAAGCCTGGGGGAATTTGGAAAGAGGCTAAATGAAAGGCCTATTTTGCTTCTACCCTGATAGCTCTTGCTGTTTCTTTCATTTCTTCTTTCTTTTAATTGAGGCTGAGGTAGGCTAGGGAAGGAAATACGGGCATGTCTAGTTTGCAGAAGGTTGTCAATTTCCTTCTGCATTTTTCCAGTGTCTCTACACACTTGACTCCCTTATTCCCTACAGCAGTTTCTCAACTTCAGCACTATCAACATTTTGGCTCAGTTTTGTTCTGTGGGCTGTCAGTGTACATTGTAGGCTGTTTAGCAGCATCTGTGGTCTCTATACCTTGGATGCCAGACCTCAAGTTGTAATAACCAAAAGTGTCTCAAGACATTGCCACATATCTTCCAGGGGGGTGGGCAGAAGACAGAATTGCTCCAATTGAGAACCACTGCCCTAGGGGAATAAACTAAATATAGTAAATCCTCATTTAATGTCGTTGATAGGTTCTGTGACTTTTATTATTTTTTAAATTCTCGATACGATTTTATTGATTTGTTTAGAGAGAGAGAAGGGTCGGGGTAGGGGAGAGATGTGAGAGAGATACATCAATCAGTTGCCTTCCATATGCACCCCAACTGGGGATTGAACCTGCAACCTAGGTATATGCCCTGACCAGGAATCGAACCCAGAACTCTTTGGTGCATGGAATGACGCTCCAACCAACTGAACCACCTGGCTAAGGTGGTTCTGTGACTTCAAATGAAACGATATATAATGAAACCACTCCTACCAATTAAAAGAGTTTATAATTGGTATAAACAAGAGTTAAATTCCTACAGCGTCTCATTGTCATTATAACAAAATGCATTATTTGAGGACTTGTTGTAGTAATGATACATGTAATTTACCAAAGATAGTTTCTAGAGAGAAGTGTTTCTTGTTGTCTTGCTGTCCATCTTCTTACTGCATGATCCAGACCCTGATACCTCTTTCTTCTTACCGCTTCAACCTTCCTCAGGAGCTTGCTCAGGTCTCTTCCTGTTCCAGTCCTTGCTACACAGTGATGTCAGCATTCTCTCTGTAAAATACAGATTTGATCATGTTACTCTCTTGCTCTTTCTCTCTCACCCTTGGATATAGAATAATAGTATGAACCAGTAGTATTAATTGATCACAGTGCTGTGCATTTTATAGCTATCAAGTAATTTAATTTTTTATTTTTCTAAAGATATCTTTATTGATTTCAGAGAGAGAAAGGGAGAGAGAGAGTTGAAACATCAATGATGAGAGAGTCGTCATTGATTGGCTGCCTCCTTCATGTCCCTCACTGGGGCTCGAGCCCACAACCCAGGCAGGCATGTGCCCTGCCCGGGAATCGAACTGCAATCTCCTGGATCCTAGATTGATGCACAAACCGTTGGGCCATGCCCGGCCGGTCACGTAATTTAATTCTTACAGTAACCCTGTGCAGCTATTCTCTTGTTATTCCCAATCTGTAGACAAGAAACTGAGCATAGAGAGGGTAAGCAGTTTACTTAAGGTGCTATAGTTAGTAAGTGGCAAAGCTTAAACCCAGCTCTGTTGACTGCAGTTTTCTCTATCACAATGTCCCCGTGGGGCTCCTGTGTGCATTTTTACCTTCTTTCTACCCAACCCTCCCCACATCATTCCTCAGTCACAAAGGTCCGCTTACTTACCTTCTTACAGTTACCTTGTACTTTCTCAACCATGACCTTACTTTCACTTTCGCTTTCTTTCCTTGGAAACCCTGCTTCTCTTTTTTAATAATTCTGCTCAAATATCACTGTTAAAGTGGTATTCCGCCTTCCCAGGTAAAGTTTTCCATTCCATCTTCTAGAATTTTATTTTTCATTTTTGGCATTTTCCTTATTGAGCTGTATATTTTTGTTTATTTCCATCTCCCTATTACATTGTGTCTGGAAGACAAGGACTATTTTGTCTTTATAAACCACAGGGCCAGTGCCTTGCACTTAGCAGATGTGAAAAATGAGAATTTTTAAAACGAGTTTTATTCATACAAATATTTTTAGAGATTTTATCTTTATAATGATGGAATGTGGGATCTTACTAATCCTTGAGAATTGTTGCAACCAAGGTACAGGGATGTTTTATATCTCATTAGCTGTTACAGAATTTAATAATAAAAATTTAATAAAATTTTAATTTTAAAATTTAAATAAAAATTTACTAAAAATTTTTTTATTTTCTATTTTGACTCATCTTTTCCATCAAAAATTCTTATAGTGTTAGATATATGTTTAAAGCATATTAGGAAGTTTTATAAATATTAACTGTGACACAAATAATTGGAAGAATAATTAATACTATAAACATTCTAAATATTTCTGTATTTTCCATTGTTTACCCAGGTTTTAAAAATAAAACTCTTCAGTTTCTAATTAAGTCATTGTTTTCAATTTTTTTAAATTTAACTTATTAAAAAAATTTGACACCTTTTTGGGAGACTTATACAAGAATTTTTAATGGGAAAATTAAGGTCAGAAACTAAGATGAAGCCAGGTTGGTATCTCTACCTAAAACACATGCCATAAGATCCTACCTATCCTGATGTTAGAAGTGGGCCACAAACTTGGCTTTGCTTTTGCTGTGGGCAAAGTAAACAAGAAAACATGATTAGTTATGTTCATGTTGTAAAACCAACCAGAGAAATTTCTTTTATGGGTCCTTACAAAGAAGGACTATCATATCAAGTAGGTGAACCATACCCTCGGCAACATCCATGCACTAAATGCAGTTACAGTTTAGTGTAACACATATCAGGCTATTCAGTGCAGGCCAGTGGCATACTATGTAGCTTACTAAAGGATAGTCTGTGAGGAGCCAAAATGAGAGCTTACAATTCTAAGATTAAATAAATTTGAAATATCTAGAGCAGCATTTCCCAAAGCAGATGGTCTCTTTTTTTAAAATTGATTTAAAATTTAAACAGTTATTTTGTAAAGCAAGTACTTAAAATTTTCTCTTAAGTTTTATTAACTACAAACAATTTCAGAACCCATACCTTCATATTTTAGTCCTTGGTATACTAAACTCCAAAGTGTTTCGGCACTGGAGTCACAAAATGTAGATGCATTGAAATAATATACTTAGGGTAAATGTGAACAGATGTGCAAGTCTCCTCTGAACCCCCCAAAGTTGTTTTTTTTTTTAAAGGTTCCATAATGAATCCTGTATTTGTAATTATAGTGAATAGATTATAGAAAATATTAGATACCTAGAGGCAATATATGCATATGGCAAAAATACTGGATTTTTGGAACTCTTATGACGGTGGTTTGGGAATTGTTGACCTGCCAGCACTATTCAGTTTACCCTGAGGATGGAAGTGTTCTATAGCTGCACTGTCCAAAATGGTAGCCAGTAGCTAAGGTGGCTATTGAGCACATGTAGTGTGGCTAGAGTAACTGAGGAACTAAACTTCTAATTTTATTTCATTTTAATTAACTTAAATTTAAGTAACTGCATGTGGCTAGTAACTAACTGTTGAGGAAGCTCAGTTCTAGAGAGCAAGAAAGACTGCTTAGGTTTCAAGCTATGTAAGAGAGAATGGCACTAAGCTCAAACTTATATTCTCCATCAGTAACTGATTAAAGAAACACTGTATTTCTGAGACCTGTGTTTTAAGATAATCAGTGATTATATTTGTTTGCTTTTCTATTTTGAACGTGAAAATTAACCAGGATGTTTAAGTACATGATTCATCTTTTAGATATTAGTAGAATTGTTAGTGTTAGGCTAAAAACTACATATAAAATTCTTTGTAAGATTGAAACATTTACTTATAAAAGTAGATAGCTATGGTTATACTGATATAAGACTATTTTCCTGCAGTTTCCAGAGTGTGGATTCTTTGGCATGTATGACAAAATTCTTCTCTTTCGCCATGACATGAACTCAGAAAATATTTTGCAGCTGATTACCTCAGCAGATGAAATACATGAAGGAGACCTAGTAGAAGTTGTCCTTTCAGGTAAGTAAATAGCTTTTATTTTGTTGCCTTCTTTTTCAACAAGCTTTATTTTTTTTTGTACTAAATGCTGTGTTCAATTATACTTTGTCTTTGTACTACAGTTGCTTCTTTCATCCATTATAATGGTTACCATGTGATTTTTACTTTCAGGAAGATTATATCACAGATGAGAAAGTAGGAAAATAAGCCCTGAATTACTTATTTGAGTGTTACTAAGCTAAGGGGATTGTCAGTTGAACTAGAAGAGGAATAGACTCTTCTTTGAGTCAAAGAAATAAAATAATTACACTGAAATTCTGTCCCCCTTTCCCCATTTTTGTAAAGAGAATAAAAGAAGAGAGTTGGGGGTTCAGAGAAGAAAATAAGAAAATAAAAGAGAAGTAATGAAGATGTGGAAGAGGCGACTGCAGTGCTGGTTGTTTCCATGACTTAAATAATGCTTCTTCCCTTGTTCTCAGTGGGCATTTTCTTACCTCTCTTTCCTTTCCCCCTCTCACCCATTCTTTCCATTCATTGTTCCTTAGCTCCTGCTATTTCAGATCTCATCCAGTAACAGGTTGGCAGGTTGTTAGGGAGGAGTGTAAAGGAACAAAGAATGAATATAGTAGGCCTGTAAAACTTCTTGTTGGGCAGGGACTGAGGTGGGGGAGAGAGGAAAAGCCTGAGAGGAAGGGAGGAAGAGAAGGAAGAGATGGAAGGGAGGGAAGGGAGGAAAGAAAGGAAAGCCAGCCAAGAGTCCAGAGTCCTGCCACCACTTTTTCCTCTTTTCAGACTCATTTTTGCAGCCTGTTCTTGAGATCCTCTCCGACCATTACCTTTCCTTATTAGTCCCTGATCCTTCCAGTTCATCTAGCACCTACATTTATCATTCATCTGCTATACCACAACCCCAAACATCTATATACTTCTCAGTCCTTGTCTTCCTCTTCACTTTGGAGGGGCTTCACTCCCTGCCTTCCCCAGAGGTCATGCTCCCATCCATTCCTTCTTTGTTACGGACCTTTCATCAGGCCACTGTGGATAATGATGATTTGTAGGTGTAGGTGTAGGTGAGATGATGTCTCCTGGTAGATGTGCCTACTGTTCAGTTGCTTAGAGAGGGGAGAGAAGACACTTTCTTAACCACTAGGACTATAGAGAACACAGAGAGCATATCTTGAGAGTGCAAGTTAGACTGAGTACATTTCTCACCGGAACATTGCTATAAATTGAGGTCAGGTTCCACAATTTTGTTTGTTTGTTTATTTAACTGTAGTGTTCTGTTTCTCAGTTTATAGTAAGTCAGTTTTTAATTGTCTAAGGTAGACCTAACAGCTGTTTTAAAATCCAGTCTTGTACTATGAGAAAAGGTTTTTGGAGGTCAAAATATTTACCTACAGACCTACTTTTGGAGCTGAAATTAATTGAAGCTGATGAACTTCCTAAAATAGAGTTTAAAAACCTCAATATTAAATGCTAAAATTATTTTTATTTTTATGGTCAGATGAAACTGTCAGAGAAAAAAGATTCTGTACTTTGACCTAAATGAACATGACTAACATTCCTAAGCTCATAGCAATTACAAATATAATAAGGTTTGTTTTAATATTTTTCTTTTTTAAAAGCTTTGGCTACAGTAGAAGACTTCCAGATTCGTCCACATACTCTCTATGTACATTCTTACAAAGCTCCTACTTTTTGTGATTATTGTGGTGAGATGCTCTGGGGACTGGTACGTCAAGGACTGAAATGTGAAGGTATGTGTTCTAAAGTTTGTATCATTTGAAACAGGATTTCACATTTGCATTCCCTAATCATCAGGGAACGAATAAGATCATTAGTTGGTGACTAGGTATTAACCCAGGTTTAGAATTGGAGAGCTCTAGACTCTGGTCCTTCCTCTGCCACTTACTGGGTCATATTCCTGGGCAACTTACTAAACCTCTCTGAGGATCATTTCTCTTTCTATAAAATGTACTCTGCTTCACTGGTTTCATGAAGAGTAAATGGTTAAATGAGGTAATATGGCTAAAATACTTGTCACTAAATAGTGGTTAAATAAATATTAACTTCCTTATTACCTTCTTAAAACATAAGTCTTTTACATGCAACAGCAAAGGTGTTCTAAATTAGAATTGCTAGGGAATAGGATGAGGTGCAGATTTCTGTTTAAGAAACTCTAAGGTAGCCCTAGCAGGTTAGGCTCAGTGGTCAGAGCTTCGACCCTCAGACTGAAAGGTCCCAGGTTCCATTCCGGTCAAGGGCACGTACACGTACCTCGGTGCAGGCTCGATCCCTGGCCCTAGTCAGGGCGCGTGAGGGAGGCAACCAGTTGTTGTGTCTCTCTCACATCAATGTGTGTCTCTCTCTCCCTTCCACTCTCTCTGAAAAATAATGGAAAACATATTCTTGGTTGAGGATTAGAAAAAAAACCTCTAAGGTGAAGGATCAATAAAATTTTTTGTAAAGGGCCAGAGTAAATATTTTAAGTTTTGCTGGCCATATGGTCTCTGTCGAAACTACTTAACTCTGCTGTTATAGTGTGAAAAAAAATGAGCATGCTGTGTTCCAATAAAATTCTTTATGGACACTGAAATTTGAATTTCATATAATTTTCAAATGTCATGGGAAGGATTTGCTACACAGGCCATGGTTTGTTGAAGTGCTGTGTTTAGCCAGTGTTCTCAAACTTTACCATGCATCAGAATCACCTCGAGGACTTGTTAAAACATCCCCAGAGTTTCTGATTCAGTAGGTCTAGGGTAGAGCTCAGTAATTTACTTTCTAACAAATTCTCAGGTAATGCCATACTTGGGGACCACAGTTCAAGAACTACCGCTCTAGCTAACTTAACCTTTCTAAGTAAACCTTCTTACACATTTACTGTTCTTGAATTTGTTAGCTTCCAGTTAGCCTGTTGTCTGGGTTTTTAATTAGGGTAAACTTTTCCGCCAGAGAAAATAATAAAGAAGTACCAGTTTTTTAATGTAACATATAAGTTTTTTTAATCTTTTTTTTTTTTTTTTTTTTTTTACCTTTTAAAATATATTTAGGTTGTGGATTAAATTATCATAAACGATGTGCCTTCAAGATTCCAAATAACTGTAGTGGAGTAAGAAAGAGGCGTCTGTCAAATGTGTCTCTGCCAGGACCTGGCCTCTCAGTCCCAAGACCCCTACAAACTGAATATGTAGCACTTCCCACTGAAGAGGTATGTATTCTAAGGTAATAGAATGGCACTGTACTAGTTATTTCTTGTGTTGTACAGGATATATGACATCATTTTAAAACATAACTTTTATGCTAAAGAATAATAAGATTCCTACAGTTAAGAAGCTTAAAATGTGTTATGGAGACAGGGCTTACCAGTAGTAACGAACTGCATTTTGTATACTCTGGGATCACATCACCACTTGGACCTCACTGCACTAGTCTCTTAACCAGTATCCCGATTCCTGGTCTTCATACTTTACTTCATGTTACATACCACACATCGGACCATCTTACCACACTATTTGTAGCTTAATACACAACTCCCCATTAGAAAACATTTATATAGTCTGTGGTTCTGACATATGTACTATTCCACATTCCCTGAACACATCCTTGCTTCTCCTACCTTTGCTCCTTTCTATCTTACATGTTTTTTCCAGACCTAGTTGAACAGCTACCTTTCCTGATTTTCCCCTTACCTAGAAGTTATTTTATTTTCTGAATGCCATATCACTTTTCAAACGTCCTAATGGTATGTATAGTATTTGCATACTGGATTGTCCTCAAGGAGTTTATGATCTGTTTAAAGAAAGCAATGCTCATTTCCATGTCCAGCATAATAACTGGTACTTTGTAGGTATACTCAGTGATGAATGAGTGAGTGGATGACCCCACTGATCCTCACAGTATTCCAGTGAGATAGAGCAGTATATCTGTATACCATGAGACAGTTGAGACTGGTCAAACGACTTCACTGAGTCATAGAGCAAATTAGTAAGTGATATTAGAATGAAACCCAGAGCTGATTATTTTTAAATCAGTGACTTTTTCTTATATATTGTACCCCTCAAGTGTAAAGGTAGTGAGTAGATCAGGGAAGAAAGAAATAATTTTCTTTTTCATCTAATACTACTTAAAATGATTTATATTCATAGATTACAATCTTCTTATTTAGTTGCTTCTGTAAACCCTTTGGTCTTTCTGTCAGTTAACACTAAATTCAAGCCTTTGGCTGTTTTCTTGATACCCTAGTCACAAGATTTTGTAAACTGAGGCACCAGAGTAAAAGCTTCTGAAATTCTTTCACAAAAATCCCATATTTCCGTATTGCTTAGCCCTAGTGTGAGATTTTTGAAGTAGAAGAAGACTGCTATCGCATAAGGAACTAAGAACAGTGAGTTATAAAGATATGCAAGAGCTTGAAAACAGATTGGTAATAGCAAAGCTAGTGCATTTTATATATGAACTGCCATGGAAACATAGCTGGGAATGGGGACAGTAGGATAGAAATATGTTCTTTTAAGAGTCCTACGTATGATTTTTGGTATGCCAGCTACCCTTAGGTGGATATTACTAGATTAGGAAGTAACAGGATGGAGCAGATGAATAAGGCATTACGTTTTAATTCATTACTTTACATTTTATCCTGAAGATGAAAATTCCAGAGGGAAGTATAAGAAGTAGAGTATATTTTGAATTGGTTAGATTGTGCAGAGTATTTTAGAACAAGTAGAAATTGTAGAGTGGAATGTCAATTTATGCATGCAGTCTCAAAAAGGAAGGAAGCACAGTGAGAGAAAACTCAGGGGAAAATCAGGGAAGGAAGAGTAGGAAAAGAGGATACTGTAGAGGAGTGGAAGAGATGGCAATGAGCAGAGGGAAGCAACCTCAAATCTGAGCGAAAGATAGGAACTAACTCTCAAGTGGCTGTACAGTAAGAGCCTCCTAATTCTCATGTGCCAGACTTGGTGCTGTGGCACAGTCCTCCCGCACTGTTCTCTACCATGTCCCCGATACCCCTATCTCAGCAGGATCTGACAAAAGGCAATCACTGACTGGCCGTTGGGATACGAAGGGATCTGGTAGGAAGTTCTTCCTTATAGGGATATCTTACAATTTATTGATGACTGGCTAAATTATTCTTATTCCATCTTGTGTGTTTTAAACTTGAGAGACACAAAGTGGTAGAAGCAGGAGCAAGAAGCAGAGTGTTGAGTCACCACTGGACTAGGGAGCCAAGGATGAACAAAGGCCTGAAACATCTGTTTTTGGTTCCTGCTGGCTTCTTTGTTAGCTTTGCAGAATCACCGTGGTGTTCCTTTTGCTGAAGGTGCTCTGTACATAGCAGCATGGGTAAAGGGGGCCAGGCTAGAGCAGGACACCTTGGACAGATAAAGCATACAAGTTTGGTTTGGGTGTTAACATTCTTTTTGTACTTTTCCTTAAACTACTTCATAATTCATTTTAGAAAATTGCTGGCTACACATTAGAGGAAAACTGTACATCAGAGGCTATACTTGTATTTTTATAGTGCTCTCCTCCATTCGTCTGGCCTTTTCTTTTTTCTTCCTACTTCTCTTCAAAAAAATGTTTTCTCCCCCTCCTTTCACTTCTCTCTTACACTTCTCTGTCTCTTATTTCTTCTGGCTGCTTTTCCTTCTGTTGGTTGAACATATCAATGCAGAATGACTCAACTTTTCTGAATTACAGACACTACTAGTTACAGAAAGCATGTGAAAGATCTCAGGACCTCAGTTTTAGCAGTGGCGATGCAAGTAGCTACAACAAAATCTGTAATACATATAGAAAGTAGTTAGGCATTTGGATTTTATGCTTGAAAACATGGACTGTATTCATTTTTGTATCCCCCATGCATAGTATAGTAATCAATGAACGTTGAATGAATGGGATGAGCCACATTCAGTTGACATGTAATTTAATATTATTTCTTTTGTATGTGTAGAAAGAACCATAGTTGTAAAAATCCACTTATCCCTCAGGTTACACAAAAATTTTTAACCAACACCTTTAATTTTTTTTTCTTGCTCAAAAAATGAAGAAATGTAAATAACTGGAAAATGTTTAAAATATAAGGAACCTCTTAAAGCTTAATTACTCAGGGTAAATTTGTTTCAGTTTTGTATCTGCCATTATGTACATCATCATCATTAATTAGACTTAAATTTTTACATACATATATTAGTATTAAAATTAATTTGAAAAACTAATTTGTTTTTAATTATTTCCAGAAATTATGTTCAATAACTTAACAGTGATAACACTTTCTATATTTATTTGCTTTCTCTGTGGTTAATTCCTTGGTAAGGTTTTTGGAGGGATTTGAACATCTGTTATAAATTGATTTTAAGCCTTTTGTTTTTTATTTGAAAAATGCTATATATGCCTGGCAAATAATAGCTAACCAGTGACTGTATGTAGGGGAAGGTGAAAATACCCTTTTTAAAAAAATGATAAATAGCAAAGAAATCTTTCACTTTTCTCATTCAAGGGTTGACAATTTAAGTTTCCAAAGCAAACTGATGAGATCCACATTTTTAGTTTTGGCTGTAGTGTTTTAAAAAATGACTTTTGTGGTCAAGCCCTGCTCTTAATATTTTGTTTTTAATATTGACTTATACTTACAGAAATTACTTATATTTTAGTCACATGTTCACCAAGAACCAAGTAAAAGAATTCCTTCTTGGAGTGGTCGCCCAATCTGGATGGAAAAGATGGTAATGTGCAGAGTGAAAGTTCCGCACACATTTGCTGTTCACTCTTATACCCGTCCCACAATATGTCAGTACTGCAAGCGGTTACTGAAAGGCCTCTTTCGCCAAGGAATGCAATGTAAAGGTAGGATTGGATGTTTTTCTTAAGTGAAATTTAAATTTGTAGAAACTTATATCTGCAAATATAGGTTTAAAACATTTATATTTAGAAGCATTAAGCAAAGAAATCACTCTCGTAGTTGTTAATTTAAAAAAGAAAGAAGAGCCCAGCTGGCATGGCTCAGTGATTGAGCATCAACTCCATGAACCAGGAGATCATGGTGAGATTCCTGGTCAAGGCACAATTCCCAGTAGGGAGCATGCAGGAGGCAGCCAATCAGTGATTCTCTCTCATCATTGATGTTTCTGTCTGTTCCTCTCCTTTTTTCTCTCTGAAATCAATAAAAACATATTTTTTAAAAAAGAAAGAGCCCAGCTGGGCATGGCTCAGCAGTTGAGCATCGCCCTAGGACCAGGAGATTGCGGATCAATTCCCGGTCAGGGCACGTGCCACGGTTGCAGGCTCGATACCCAGTCAGGGACGTGCAGGAGGCAGCCAATCAGTGATGACCCTCTCATCATTGATGTTTCTATCCCTCTCTCTGAAATCAGTAAAGATATATTTAGAAAGAAAGAGAGAAAGAAAAAAGAAAAGAAGACACACATATTAACAACTACTACTACTGTCTGCAATATGTGTATAGGTAACAGGAACTGTGCTAAAGAAAAATTAAAATATAAACAGAAAGACTAGAATTTGGATTTCTGAGATATGGTTGCTTAACATTTGCCAATACAGAACAGTTAATAGGCAGGTAATCTCCTGCCTATTTGAGTTTAATTAAGTCTTTCTGGTTCCAAAGACAGACACTTCCTAAGATATAAAATAATTATTTCCTTTTTCCATTAAATATTCATACACACATACTACAAGAGTTTTGTTATTTTTGTTTTTAATTATGTAGCGAGGAGAGTTGTACAAAAACTGTCATTCCTGAAATAAGTGGAATATAGTAGAAGTCACTTGTAATAGGGACCACCGTATTTGGATACTAACCCAAAACACTGTCATAGTATTCCAGAAACAGCTGTTAATGACCATGTTTTCATTAGAATAATGGAATAATTTTTTCTACTTATATAATGCTTTTATGCTTTTTAAAGTCAGTTTTATCTTTTTTTTATATTGCATTATCTTCTCAGCAATCTGTACAATAGTGTGAAAACCAAAATAGAGTTTAAATGTGTTATTAGTCATTAAGCCAGGATATGATAAGTAATCTTTCTATAATTGTATGTACTTATTTTTCATGTGATTATTTTAACAGTTCTTGGTACCATGCTTTATTATATAATAGAAGTATTTGTGGAATTGAATAAATTAGTTTTATATAAGTAAACATTATATTTGAGGTTCTTTGCAATAATAAATTCTCTTTACAGTACAAAGTCAAATAATTATATATAAATTTAACTTAAGTATATAAGAAAATTTTCTTGGTAAAAATATGATAGCATAGGGGAACATCAAATAGAAAACAAGTTGTACGTATGTTGTCAAGTATTTAATAACCATCAGGCAGGCATAATTATATGTTGAAATTTTATTTCAACAGCTTACTTTTGCATATGAGTTAATATATGTTAATACTTAAAAATATCAACACTAAAGTGTATTGGCAAGCAGCCACTAAGGAATGTTTTGGGAAAGAACATTAATAACAGATGTACAAATTCTAGCCAACAGATTATCTTAGTAAAGGTAGCAAAATAGTGCTGCTCTGCTCAGCAGAGCAGAGACATTCTAAAACCATATGCAGAAAAGTACAATATTTTGTAGAGGAACTAAAATAAATATGTAGATTAATGAATTTTGAAATAAAACCAGTTCACTCTGCCACTGAGTTATTAGTTTAACTTTTTAGAGCTCTAAAAGAATAATGTTTGTGATTATATTGGTTCAGAAAGTATTAGGCTATATTTCTCGTTAGTTTGATTATCAATCAAAAACCATCAGAATTTACTTTAGTGATTCTTGTATCTTTTTTTTATTATTTTATTTTTTAATCCTCACCAGAGGATATGTTTTTTCCATTGATTCTAGAGAGAGAGGAAGGGAGAAGGTAGAGAGAGAAACATCGCTGCATGAAAGAAACATTGATTGGTTGCCTCCCACAAGTACTCCAATCGGGGATCGAACCCGAAACCCAGATATGTGCCTTGACCTGGAATCAAACCCATGACCCTTCGGTGTACAGGACACACTCAACCAACTGAGCCATACTGGCCAGGGCCTTGTGTTTTTATAATATGAATTTAAATGCTTAAAAAATAAAATAGTTATTTTTGTTCACTTTTCAAGCTAAGAACAAAAAATAATAATTTAGTGAAGATAAAACAGTTATGCTGGATTATTTGAGAAAAAAATACAGTTACAAGAACAGCTATTCATTTATGCACTCAGTCATCTGTTTAATTTTTACTTTGTTATATTAAAACTACAAGACAACTTTAGAGCATATATAAAATATAAGAAAGCATAAACAAATTAATAAAACATGAGTAGGAAAAAAAACCATAAAACATGAGTAGGAATACAGAGGGGAAAAAATGCCTGCCATTAGAACCTACGTACTTGCTGCAGATGGGCCACAAATTTGGCTCTACATTTTCAAAGGGATAATGGAAACCTTGTTATTTTTATAATTTGCGAACCTTAATGAGATAAAAAAAGAATTATTTAAGATATATGCAAGATAATATATATGAATTTTCTCAGGGTGTCTCATTGAAAAAGACAGTGTTATATGATGCAAATTTTATTATCCATCAAATTATTAATTTCACGGGGCTTTTTCCTTTAAGTCAGAACTTGAAATTACCTTTTTACCCAGTTATTGCTGGTAGATGTATTTCAAAGGTGGTGTTAGACTATAGTTACAGCAGTGGGTTTCAATTTTAGTGTCACCTAAAGAGGTTATTAAAACACATTCCTCAGCCCCACTCCCAGAGCTGCTGGTGTAGTAGGTCTGGGGTGGGACCCAAGAGTTAGCATTTCTAATAAGTTCTCAAATGACGCTTAAGCTGCTGGTCTGGGGACCACAGTTTGAGAACCACTGAGTTACAGAGTAGTATTGAACTGCTCATACCTGACAGTGATCTGCAATGCTATCAACTGAGATTTCTTGCAGTCTAAAAGAACCATTTTGTATAAGTGGGAGACCTTATACATGAGAGGCTCAGTCTTTCCTTACAAGGTAGTACGGGAAAGCCCTCACTAATTTCTAATCACTGATTGTGGAATCTCAGCCTCTTTTCTGCATATGCACTTGGTCCTAATAATTAGAAGTTGAAAGTAAGGCCTAACATGTGTTGGAAAGGAATTGAATCAGACTGAGAAACCCTTAATGGGTATTTGGAAAGACGAATGTGAGGTAAGGGAAGAAAACCTGGACTTGCCAGCACATTTTAACTTCATTTTAGAAATAAAGAAACTGAGCCCTGAGGAGTTAAAAATCACTATTAAGGGACAGCCTCAGAATTTGAAACTAGACCTTTAGTTCAAGACCTGAGTTCTTAGTAGAGGAACACTTTATTTTATCATCATTGTCATTTGTGATACTCTATTTGTGAGTGATTTAAGGAATGTCTTGAATCATATTTGATATTGCTGATTTTTTACATAAATTAATAAGCCGAACACTTTATTTTAGATTGCAAATTCAACTGTCATAAACGCTGTGCATCAAAAGTACCACGAGACTGCCTTGGAGAGGTTACTTTCAATGGAGGTAGTATTCTTTTTCTTAATTTTTATAAAAGATTAGGAAAGGTTATAATTCTTCTGTGTATTATATTTGTATAAAGTTATATTCACATATTTTATTTAGTTTTCTTTAACTTTGACTTTTTTTCTGATTTAATAATCAAAATGCAGAGATCAGTAATGGTATACTTTTATTAGTAATTACACCTTCCCATCTTTCCTTTAACCACTTACCACTTTAGAGTCTAATATAGCTAATAGTGCTGCATATCTTCTTTCATCTTTAGACATAAAAAGACTTAAAACCCTGTTGTTACCCCTAGAACTAACATTTAGTTCTAACATTTATTGACTGCTTGCTATATGCAAGGCACTGTTCTAAGATCTTTCCACATATTGAAATTTAAACTTAAGAACAACCCTTTGAAATTACTTACACTTGAGTTAACTTAGGCACAAAGATGTTAAATAACTTGCCCATGAAATACAGCCAATAAATGGTAGAGTTGGGATTTGAACCCATTTGGTCTGGCTTCTTAGTCCATAGTTATTAGAACACATTGTATAGCCTCACTGTCTCTTTCTCCGTTAAATAATCATTAGCTCAACATTTCTCCTTTTTTTGCCATATTTTTTTCTCTTTTCAATATTATATTAATCAATGATTACCATTTTTGGAAAGAAGGCGTAATGACTCTAAACTTTTATCGTAACTTTTTAAAATCATTTCCATAACTGGTAAAAATGGAATGTAAGTAGTTCTGTAGGAGGAAAAGCTTAAGGAATGGAAATTACACAGCTCCTCAAGAGTTTAACATTTTCTCTTAAAACATGTTTTCTGCGGTTGCTGTTTAACACCATTGACAGAGAGAGCATGATTGGTCTTTTTGTCTTCTACATTACTAAAGTCTTTTCATGTATTTTTTCACTTTTACATCTGTTGGCAAATGGATATGAAATACTATTTATATTTATTTTAATGTGTATCCATCTGTACACTAATGAATTTGAGCATCTTTCAAATGTTTACTGGTTACTTAGGGGTTTTTTCCACTGTAAATTGCCTGTTCACATTTTTTTTCATTTTTCTGTTTGTATATTTGTTGTTGAAGAACTTGATATTCTATCTCATTTTTTGCCAGTAATAATGTGATATAAACTCCTCTCAGTTGCTGGCTTATTTTTTAAGCAGCTTTATTGAGATATAATTTGCATACCTTACAATTCACTCGCTCAGTTTATTCACAAAGTGAATGCAGCTGTCACTATAATCTAATGTTAGAACATTCTCATCACCCATTAGTAGTCATTTTCCATCCACTCTTCACCACTAGCCCCTGGCAACCACTAGTCATATTTTTATCTCTATGATTTTATCTGTTCTAGACATTTCATATAAATGGAATCATATATAGTCTTTTGTGACTAGTTTCTTTCACTTAGCATAATGTTTTCAGGGTTTAGCCACGTTGTAACATATTCCTTTTTGTCGATGAATAATATTCCTCTGTATGAATATATTACATTTTACTTACCCATTCACCAGTCAATGGACATTTCAGTTGTATCCACTTTGGGCTCATTATGAATAATGCTGCTGTGAACATTTTAGCATAATTTCTGTGGACAGATGTTTTCATTTCACTTGGGTGAATACCTAGTAATGGAATTATTGAGTCATATGGTAAACTCTGTGTTTAACATTTTGAGGACTGCCAAACTGTTTTCCAAAGCAGCTGTACTATTTTATTTTACATTCCCACCAGCAGTGTGTGAGGATTCTAATTTCTCTGCATCCTTGCCACCTCTTGTGTTATTGTGTGTTATTTTGATGATTTTCATCCTAGTGAGTATGAAGTGATACCTCGTTGTGGTTTTGATTTGCGTTTCCCTGATGGATGATTAATATTGCACATCTTTTCATGTACTTATTGGTCATTTTTACATTGGTTTGGAAAATACCTGTTTTGATCTTTTACGCATTTAACTAGGTTATCTTTTTATTACTGATTTGTAAGAGTTCTTTAAATATTCTGGATACAGATTTCTTATTTGATATGTGATTTGCAAATACTTTCATTCTGTGGGCTGTCTTTTTGCTTTCTTGAGGTATCATTTGCAGAACAGAAGTTTTTCATTTTGATGAAGTTCAATTTACTTATTTTTTCTTTTGTTGCTTATGTTTTTGGTACCATAGATATCTGAGAAGGCTTTGCCTAAACTAACCCAAGGTTAAAAAGATTACTCATGTTTTCTTGTGAGAGTTTTATAGGTTTAGCTCTTACATTTAGGTCTGTGATCCATTTTTAAGTTAATTTTTATATTTGGTTTAAGGAAGGGGTTCAATTTCATTTTTTTACATGTAGCTGTCCAGTTGTCCTAGTACTATTTATTGAAAAGACATTTTTCTTTTTCCGTTGAATTGCCTTATAGAAATCAATTGACCAGAATTATAATAGTGGTGGCTAATCTTTTACTTTATTTCTAGTATTATCTTTTGTCATATAGAAATTTAAAATTCTAATCTAATCAAATAAATTAATTTTTTTGCTTTGTGGTTTGTGTATTTTTTATCTGCCTTAAGAAATATTTCTTTATCCTAAATAATAAAGCTGTTTTCCTACATTTTCATTTAAGCGTTTTAAACATTTTTTTCCCTTCACATTTAATATACTGTCCCTGTTGAGATGTATTTATATCCCATTAGTATAAAACTCTGAAATTCATTTAAAACTTTGCCAGAACCTTCCAGTCTGGGAACAGATACAGATATACCAATGGATATCGACAGTAGTGACATGAACAGTGATGGTAGTAGGGGCTTGGATGACACGGAAGAGCCATCTCCCCCAGAAGATAAAATGTTCTTCCTGGATCCATCTGATCTTGATGTGGAAAGAGATGAAGAAGCTGTTAAAACAATCAGGTAATATATGTTTAGGTATTGCAAGCTACTTCCAAAGGCAAGGTCGGTCCAGGGGGCTCCATTAATGAAGAAAAAGCCACATCTCTCTAAGTGGAATAAAAATGTAATTTAAAATCTAATTAAATTGTGGCTAATTCTTTTACGTGCACCACAGTATTTCTGAAATAAATTATATTACTCTTGCCATCTACTCAAGATGGAAAGGTATGAGAATTCTGTTTTCTTAAAGAGAAAAATGCTTTATTTAAATATAGTCTAGATGTGATATCTAGCTGTGGAGCAGTTCCTGCGGGGTTCCAGAATTGAACCACCAGTTAAAGCAACCATTTTCACACAGCCTTCACCCAGGCAGATTACCCAGTGTTAGAAGCACAGTAAGAGTATACCTAAGACTCTTACACAAAGATGGTGGTGATGAATTTGGGGGCAATTTTCATACTACCACAGTTAATCTGACTTTTAGCACTTTGTAAAAATGCTACTTGATTATAAAACTTATTTCTATGTTAACAGAAATTCAGTATTTTGTGTATATATATATATATATACAGCCCTATAAGGATGTACTGCTTTGTAGTAGAATATTAACATTTTGGCAGGTTTTATTTTTTATTGGCAACAAAGAGGTATTAAAGAAAATGGGTCATTTATCAGTCTAACATGGCAGAGTTGTCATTTATTCAGTTTGGCTTATCCTTAAATTATAGGTCTTATCATTAACTAAAACTCGTTCATCCAATTTGGAGACTATTGAAAGAACTTAGTTTCCTAAGCATGACTATTTCATAATTTTAAGAAGAAGTATTTAACTGTTTGAGACTCAAATTCAAAAACTGTTTAAACACCACACACAGAAAACAAAAAAGTTTTTTCATACCCCCCAAATTGCTCTTTTTTCCAGCCACACTGTTACTGACCTGTGTTTCAATATTACCTGACTTGACTCATTACATTATTTTCTTAATATCTGTAAATAATTTTCTTTTTAGTATTTTCTACTAGAAGTTCTAACAACGTGAAACAGTGGAAGTGGAATTTGACTTTTGAACCATGAAAATTTGAGTATAGGTATACTTGCTTTTTGCCTGGTTGTGAATTTACTAATTTATCATGCTGCCTAGGGCGGGAAGCTTTCTCAACAGCAATCCCAAAGGGGAGCCTCTACCAGACCTTCTAAATGAGGGGGCGGGGGGATTTTTCTCTTCTCTTTATTGTTATCTTAGTCTTTTATAGATCAGCTGTGTGTCAGCATAACAGGATCATTTATTTTCTTCTTTAGCCATTGTCGTCTTAAGATATTTTGAAATATTTTAGCTCATTATCAAAAGGCTTAATTTATAGTGTGTATATGATTTTTTAATTGAAATTATCAATATTTATCATAACTATTTTTTAGTCCATCAACAAGCAATAATATTCCGCTGATGAGGGTCGTACAATCCATCAAGCACACAAAGAGGAAGAGCAGCACAGTGGTAAAGGAAGGATGGATGGTCCATCACACCAGCAGGGACACCTTGGTCAGTAATCACAGGCGTTTAAATATGGTAGTGAAACTGTTACGTGCTTTCTTTTGTGCATTTTTAAGTCAAAATGAGAATGAGATATATACTTATAAAGAGTTTTTAAAAGGCAGAATATTTAACGTATTGTCTTACAAACTGGTGAAGCAGTAGAAATTCAGAAAGGGTCTAAGGATAGACCCTTTGCATAACACTTTGCAACAAACACCAAACACATAACCTATGAAAGAAATAATTGATAAGCTAAACTTTATTAAAATTAAAAACTTCTCTATGAAAGATAATGTCAACAGAATGGAAAGACAAGACACAAACTGGAAAATATTTGCAGAAGACACATTTGATAAAAAACTATTCTCCAAAATATGGAAAAAACTCGTAATACTCAAGAGTAAGAAAACACAATTAAAAAATGGGACCAGGACCTTCACGTATCCTTTACCCACAAAGGTACACAGATGGCAAATAAGTGCATGAACAGATACTCTACATTATATGTCATCAGGGAAATGCAAATTAAAACAACAAGATACCACTCTACACCTATTAGAATGGTTAAAATCCAGAATGCTGACAACACCAAATGCTGGTGAGGATATAGAGCAACAAGCACTTCCTTTTTTTTTTTTAAAATATGTTATTAATTTTAGAGGGGGGGGTAGGGAGAACGATCGATAGAAACATAAGTGAGAGAGACATCCGTTGGCCACCTCCTGCACACCCTCTACTGGGGATCAAGCCCGCAGCACCGCCACGTGCCCTGACCAGAAATCGAACCAGTGACCTCTTGGTTCGGGGGTCGATGCTCAACTACTGAGCCACTCCTGCTGGGCAACAGACACTTTCATTCATTGCTGAGGGGAATGCAAAATGTTACAGCCACTTAAGATGAAAACTTACGTCCATATAAAAACCTGCGTCTGGATGTTTATAGTACCTTTATTCATAATTGCCAAAGCTGGGAAGCAATTAAGTGATCTTCAATAGGTGAATGATAAGTAGACTGTGGTACATCCAGCAATGAAATATTATTCAGCACTAAAAAGCAATGAGCAATCAATCCATGAAAAGATGTGGAAGAACCCGAAATATGTATTCTTAAGTGAAAAGCCAATGAGTAGAATTCACAGACAAAGTAATACAAATGACTCTTAAACATAAGAGCTTGATCTTAAGGTACAATTTAAAATTTCACTGAACACCAGTTTTTATTTATCCCTGTAGCAAAGATCAAAAGTGTGGTAAAATACTGCATTTGTGAATGTGTGAGTAAACAGGCACTCTCATGTTGCTGATTAGCCTTTAAATTGGGTAAAATGTTATGCAGGATAATTTAATACTGTCAAGCAAAATTACATATGCACATATCTTTTGAGCCAGCAAGCCAATCTTTGGAAATTTAGCCTATAAGTAAGTTATATATCTATGTGTGTGTAATGCATATGTATTTACATGTGTATGCATAAAATTCTCTCAAAGGATTCCCAAAACCTAGTAACATTGCTGTGTATACATACGGGAGGAGTGGTATATGAGTGATGGTGGGAGTATACTTTTCACTATATATCTTTTATATTTTTTCAGAATTTTGAACCTTACAAATTTTAAACCTATTAAAAAGTACAAATTTATGAATAGAAATGAAAGGAAAAGGACTTTGGAGGAATCATCATTTTTGAACTTCACAGTTTTATATTCTTTATTTTATAGAGAAAGAGGCATTATTGGAGACTTGACAGCAAATGTCTAACATTGTTTCAAAATGAATCTGGATCAAAGTATTACAAGGTAAAGATTTCACATTAAAAAACATACATTAAAATATTGTATGTTTTCTAAATGTATCTGAGTAATATTCATTAATTGTTATACTGGAGTAAACCTATTATGATTCTGCCTGATATAGTTTAGAGAAGTCACTGTTCAGTTCCTTGTTGTTGAAGTACCTGTCCCCCACCCATCCATCTCACCCCCAATAATAGTTCTACCAAAGGTAGTTTTTTTGTTGTGTGTTTCTTTGGTTTTGGTTTGCTTATCAGGTTTCTGCTGCTTTTCTTCTGGTACCATGACTCAGATTAAATTGTTTAGAAACTCACATGATCATTGCCTGCCCAGAACAGGCCAACATGATATTCTGTGTTTCTCTGGCCTTCCATTTTACCTTGGGTCCCAATTCCCAAGTGCTTCTTTTGGCTCATCTGCTTTGTATTGTATCCTTTGCTGGGCTTGCTCCACATTTTGCCATGTCACTGACCGACACCAACAAGTTTGTAAGTGTGGCAGTTGTATCAGTAAGAGAAAATAGAGACAAGTGATTCAAAGTTAGTTGGTTGTTGTTTTTTAATAACTTTTTTTGCCTTAGGAATGGACTAAACATAAATGGTTGTTACAGCTATGGACAGAACCAGAATGGAGTGCTTAAACAACCTACACTGACATTCTAATTTGCTGTTATTATTTCTGCTTTGTACTCCTTTTGGGGATATATGTATCTTGCAGAGAGCAGCCAGTAGAGAAGTAGTTGTTGGGGTGTTTTAAAGACAATTGAAAAGTGACAAGTATTGGATCTAGCAGCCTTCGGCTTCCTAACTCCTCTCTTTCCTTACATTCTAATAACCTGCGATAGGCCTGAATCACGGACAGTTGTTATACTTCATGGTTTGCCTCTGTCCCTGCTGGACATGCAGATCATTCAAGGCAGATGCTATCGTAAGGCTTCACTGTGTGTTCCATGGGCCACGTACTTGTGTTCATCTTCATAGCATTTATTAGAAATGCATATCTTTGTTTAGTGTATTGAAAATAAAAACAGAGAAGTTTTATATTTTCCAATGCTTAATTTTTTACTTCAGGAAATTCCACTTTCAGAAATTCTACGCATATCTTCGCCACAAGATTTCACAAACATTTCACAAGGCAGCAACCCACACTGTTTTGAAATCATCACTGACACTATGGTCTACTTTGTTGGTGAGAACAATGGGGACAGCTCTCATAATCCTGTTCTTGCTGCCACTGGAGTTGGACTTGATGTAGCACAGAGCTGGGAAAAAGCAATTCGCCAAGCCCTCATGCCTGTAACCCCTCAAGCCAGTGTTTGCACTTCTCCGGGGCAAGGGAAAGATCACAGTAAGCAATAAGCTTGTTGATGGCCTTTTTCTTTTTTTCCCTTTGGTTCTTAAGCATTTTGTGGTGTGGTCATGTTTTCTGTATGTATTTTTAATGCTCATTTTAAGCTTTGTCTGGTGTAACCAGTACCATTAGTTAATTCCTTTATACAGTTATGTTGGTTATAGTGTATACATATACACTATATACATACATACATTTATACCCTAGCGCTAAGCTCCAGGGTCAGTCTCCCTACATTTCAATCCTAGCTTGGCCAACTTGCTATGTGACGTTAGACAAGTACCTCTCCTCATAGCACCTTTATAGGGTTGTCAGTATTAAATGAAAAACCTATAATGTATACAGCAGTGTTTGGCATCCATGCTGTATATAAAGTGTTTTGTTTCACATCACACTCGTGAAATCTGTGAAGTCAGAAATACTCTATTTCTTTTAACAAAACATTCAGAAATATTTTAAATATTGTAACATATGCCCTTTGCACCAACATAATTTGATAAAGGTTCAAGTGAACACTTAATCAGAAAGCCATACTATAATGGCACTTTCCCTCCATTGGCATTATGTCATTTATGGGGAAACATAATTCATTTCTTAGACAAATATTTTTAAATGGAAACAGCCAGTTTCTAAGTATAGTTTATTTCAGTTCAGCTATATTATTTTGTGCAGCTATTCTTGGGCATTATGCTGGCCCTGAGCTAGAATACAAAAGAAAACCAGAAGTTTTAAAAGCTGTTTAAGGAGATGAGACATATCCACAAGTGTTAGATGGTACATAAAGCAGTAAAGTGCAAAAACGAGTGATGCATTACTCGAGGAACTCAGATGTGGATAGGAAGAGTAAACAGACTTCATGGTAGAAGAACCTGATTTGAACTTGGATCTCAGGTAGGTTAGGATAGGCAGGGCTAAATGATAGAGGTAGATGGGGTAGTGTTCTCTAGTTGAGGAGATAAGTGTGATCAGAGGGACAAGGGTAATGACATGAACATGTTTGATGTCTAATATTATTAGAAGGTAAATAGATGGATACTCACAGTGCTCCTTAAGTTTGGAAGGATTTTAGGCAGAACTGTAATATATTTGAATGAAAGTCATGGACCTTTCCCCTGTATAGTACAGGCACATCCATGGACCTCCTCACTAGGGTTAAGGGTTCCTGAAAGCAGAATTGGGGAAGGGTTGGGAGTGAGGATTCTGAAGACGAAGCCCCAGTTCTGCTGCTTACTAGCTGTGTGATCTCGGCCTCCACATTTCTCTAAAGTGGGAATAATAATATTCTTCATGGACTTCGCACAGTTTCTGACAAATTAGTGATGTATTACTGTGTTGCTGCTGCTGTTGCTGTTATTTTAACAACCTGTCTGGAGCAGAGTTCTGGGAAGCAATAGAAATTAAAGCTGGATGGAGCTAGATAGTCGATGCCTTTGAAACAAAATAAATATTGACTTAAACTGGGAAACTGGAACTACTGAAAAGCAGAATTTTAGACACATTAATTTTGTGGATGCTGCACTTTTTTTGTTTCGTTAATATTCAATATTTGAAATATTTTTTAAATGACTTAAGACAGAGTTTTTGATAGTCACTTATTTTTGATGTATAGTTTACTTACATTTTCTTGTTAGTGAAGGTTTATATTTTCATATTTGGGATTACAAAGGTAATTTCATACCTTGTTTCTTTGAGTTGTCTCCAGGAGTCTAGATGTTTGATATCTAGTCTCTTGCTTACTTTCCATGTTTCTCTTTTTTTCTTTTTCTTGTTAATTACTTTTCTCCCCAAAATAATACAGACATTTAAACTTTCTAGAAATGTATCATATAAAATGAGAAAGTACTCCCTATACACATAAAACATCCCCCCATTCTCAATTCTGTATCTCTCCCCTCAGAAAACCGTTATTAATAATTTGGTATATATTTATTGATATGGGGAGGCATTGGGAGGCAGGGCACCTGTCCTATCTATTCTAGATTGTCATTATTTTGATAAAAAATGTGGGTATACTCTGTGTTCTTTTTACAACTTGCTTTTATCCACTATTTAATATATATCAGATATATTTCAATGACAGTATATACATTTACCTAATTTTAAATTTTTTCATTAAAGTAATACATATGCTTTTTATGTTTTAAAAAATATAAACAGTATAGAAGAGTATAAAAACTATAAAATCTTTGTTCCCCACCCACTAGAAGTAATCATATTTTTATTTGTTTTTAATTCAAATGCTGCTACCTGCCCCTTACCTTTTTTCACTTACTGATGTCATGGATAGCTTTCTGACTCAGCACTTACAGCTCTACACTATTAAATGTTTATATAATATTCCTTTGTATGGATGTATCATATATGACTGAACCAGTTTCCTCTTCCTGGACTAGTGTTGCGTGTGTAAATTTTTTTAAAACAATTGTAATTACATGATATTAACTGAATGTAAGCCAATGGTTTAAATTAAATATACTGTGGGCATTCACATATTAGTAATTCACATATTAATATTGCTAAGTCATATATTAACAATTTTGTTCTTTTCTCATACATCTTTCTTATATTTTACAGAAGATTTGTCTACTAGTATCTCTGTATCTAATTGTCAGATCCAGGAGAATGTGGTAAGTAAAAATTACCTTTTGTATCCTTGGGTTTCACATCCATGGATTCATCTAACTACAGGGTGAAAACTATTTTTATTCTGTAGTTGGTTGAATCCTCAGATGCGAAGGGTCAACGATGGTAAAGTTTTGGGGGAGTAAAAAGTAATATGTTGATTTTCGACTGCATGGAAGTTGGCACCCCTCACCCCCACATTGTTCAAGGGTCAGCTGTACAGATTTTTATATGTCAGGCACTGGACATCGTGACACTTTGTATAGATCCTCATTTAATTTACTCAGAAATCTAGTGAGATAGATGTTATATCCACTTTACCAATGAAGAAATTGAGGCCTAAGAGACTAAATTATTTAATGGAGTGACTACCATGATACAGGCACTGGCTAGGAATGTAACACTAAGCAAGATAAGAGTCCTCAACTTCATGGAGGCCGCAGCACATACCCAAACAGAAGGGTGACCTTGACTGAAGAGTTGTCGATAGCATCAGAGATGTTCCCCCCACCCTACCCCCAAGAATTTTCTGACAACCACCATTTTTTTAAATAAAAGAAAGGAAAGAGGAGGAGGGGAGGGAGGGGAGGGATAAAATTGAGGCATGGATTTGAGTTGTAGACTTCTCATACAAACTCATCAGTCTTTGCAAATTAGCCTAATGTTAATAATACGAACCTTCGGGGTTTGTTTTTTATTTCCAAATCAAAGGTGGCAGATCTCTGTAATGGTAAAATAAGTAAAACTTTATTCTTAATTATTTATGTTAATTTACTTTTTATAGATCACTACTTAATAAATATAAGATTTTTTTTATTCAAAGCATTTTTGTCCCAAATAATCTTCTTACAGAGTACATTATACTTGCACATTGAGAGTGATAGTATGAAAATTAGGCTTACTTTTCTAGAACATGGAAAGCCAATGTTTCATAAAATACTGTTCTGAAAATTAGTTCCCTATGTCATAAAAACAAAAGTGTATTTAAGTGTTTAAATGAAAAGAATCAGAGATGTTGACATGCTTTGTAAAGGTAAATTATACTTAACTGCTTACTCTTTCCTAAATAGGACATCAGTACTGTTTACCAGATCTTTGCAGATGAAGTGCTTGGTTCAGGCCAGTTTGGCATCGTTTATGGAGGCAAGTAACTAGAGCCATTTACATGTTGTACACACTATAGAAAAATTATGAAATTTTAAAACATCTGCCAGCTGTTACGCCTTGTCACAATTAAGTAACGGAAAGAATAAGAAAATTAGTTTCACAATATCCTTACTTTATCTCTTCCTGTAGCTCATACATAAGATATTTGTGTGGGAAAAATAAATGGTATGAAATTATGCTCGCTTATTGAAGTTTATACCCTACTGGTTTTTCAACACAAATGGTGCCATTTGCCTATTGTTTGCTCTGTGACTTAGGATATTGGCAGAGTCGTTTAACCTCACTGCGCCTCAGTATCTTCATCAGTTTAATGGAGCTAATAAAAGCTGATCTGCATAGCTCACAGGGTTGTTAATATTAACTTAACGTACATAAGGGTACTTTATAGGCTGTATCTACATTACAAAAGAAAAGGAATGTTTAACCCTTGTCATCCCTTGCTAAGACTGTACAGTTATCTCCCAGTTGGCCTTGTTGCCTCCAGGCTTGCTCTGATATGTGGTCAAATCACACTGTACTGGCTCAGTGAACCTAGAATAAAATTAATTCATTGGTACAATGTTTCCATCTTGACAGTCTCTGAATACCAGGTGAGGGTAGTTAACTGTCATTTAATAAGGGAGAATATTTTTCACCAAACAAGTTGATTCAAATTTTCTACCATTTCAAATAATGAAATTCCCTTTACTAGGAGCAATAATTTATTTCTCAAAATTAAAGGTGAGTGAAGGAAAAAGAACAAAATGAGCCAAAGAAAAGAAACATAAGAGTAAATTCATATAAATGTTAGTCTGTAGATAACTTTCTGATAAAACTTATGTATTGTATGTGACTTGTCAATTTGCTTCTTTCCCTTCTCTACTTTTTTAAAAATAGGAAAACATAGAAAGACTGGAAGGGATGTGGCTATTAAAGTAATTGATAAGTTGAGATTTCCCACAAAACAGGAAAGTCAACTCCGTAATGAAGTGGCTATTTTACAGGTAAAAAAAATGTTGCTTTATATTGGTTTTAATTTTTGATTTATGGATTTTAAATGAGAGACTGTCTAGTGTACTAATGAGAATAAGATGCAGGTTTTTGCATCTTATATGACCTTTTGGCTCAGTGACAGGGTGGTGAGCATCTGAATTAACTCCTTAAGTTCTTTTTTAAAAAGGAAAAATTAGGGAACCTTTTTTCTCCGCAAACTGGAAAAAGGCAGTCCTCTTTCTGTGCCTAGAGCAGCCATGGCTCGTGGTCCCAAGAAGCACCTGAAGCGTGTAGCAGCTGCAAAGCATTGATGCTGGATAAACTGGCTGGTGTGTGTGCTCCTCGGCCCTCTACCATTCCCGACAAGTTGAGAGAATGTCTCCCTCTCATCATTTTAAGGAACAGACTGGAGAGAATTCCCATCTGACCTGTGACACCAAGGGTCCTTTGCTGTTCGTCATATTATACCTGAGGAGACCAAGTACAAGTTGTGTAAAGTGAGGAAGATCTTTGTGGGCACAAAAGGAATCCCTCATCTAGTAACCCATGATGCTCACAGCATCCGCTACCATGATCCCTTCATCAAGATGAACGACACCATTCAGATTGATTTGGAGACAGGCAGAATTACTGAGTTCATCAAGTTTGACACTGGTAATCTGTGTATGGTGATTGGAGGTGCTAACGTGGGAAGAATTGGCATAACCAACAGAGAGGCACCCTGGTTATTTTGACATAGTTCACGTGAAGGATGCCAATGGCAACAGCTTTGCCACCCGGCTCTCCAACATTTTTGTAATTGGCAAAGGCAACAAACCATGGATTTCCCTTCCCCATGGAAAGGGTATCCCTCTCACTATTTCTGAAGAGAGAGACAAGAGACTTGCGGCCAAACAGAGCAGTGGGTGAAATGAACTCTAGGTGGCATAATTGGAAAAGTCTGTACTTAATTATTAAGATAATACAGCATGGAAAAAAAAAAGGAAAAATTAAATTACAGTAAGCTAGGAGTTACAAAGAATGCTGTTATTTTGCTCTATGGTGGTTATTTAGAAGACATTTTCATCAGTAAAATCTTTTTTAAAAAATATATCATTCTCAATTCATCACTCCAGGAGCACAAAATAATTGGTACATCTACCATCACATTTGTTAGGTCATTGTGGCACCACCCAGGTCTCACAGATGAGGTACCCATTATAGCACGTTTATCTTGAGTATTTATGTTAAATGTTTATCTTATATTTTTAATATTTAATATCATATAAAATAATATATAATACATAATACACAAGTTTCTATTAATGTGTTGTGTAGCTTTTGCATAATACTTTAGAAATCATAGTGATATGATAGTTAATGCTGTCAGCGCCCCATTTGCTTGTGGGCGAAGTTCAAGAAGACATACTCACTACACTTATGCTTCCTTGAGGAAGGTGAGAAATTTATAAACACATAATTAATTTTACATTTATTATTGGTCACTAGTAATAAATTTGCCTCACTTCTTTTTCAGAGGAGTGATAAAAGATTGGTCTACAAGCTACCTGTGCTCACTTCAAGGCTGCCTCCTACAAAGAAAGCTGCCTTAAATAGAATATTAGCATTCACACTCTGTATTAGGGTGTGAATACATTGCTGAGAGAGCTTTTTTCATATCTAATTTTGGAACCCTTCTCATTGTCCAATTAATATGCAAAAAAAATAAATATTAAGGATATATTCCTAAAGCTTGTCTTGATGTCATTTTGATCACAAACACTGAACCACTTTTCCCGTGTTACCAGCTCTGGATCATAGTAACTGAATATAAGATAATACACAATGTAAAAACTTTTATTAGTATATCCTTCTGGTTATTTTCCTTGAAATTGCCTAACTGGAATAGAATTAAGTAATTGTAGTGTGTCTCCAAATATAATGTTGTCATCTTAAATTAATATAATACTGTTTTCACGGTAGATTCTCTTCAAATTGTTCATAGAAAATATTTTCATTTTTATATTTAGTGAATGCCTCATTTTGTGCCAGAAGCTATACTTAATTTTTCTCAAACTTACCCATCAGGAAGAAGCTCCATGAAATGAGATATTTATCAGTTTTGTTGACTGATGAATTCAAACTACCTACGTAGTAGTAGGCACATAGCAAATACTCTTATTATTTGTTAAATAAATGTATTTATGTGGGGTATTATTTATAACATTAAATTTTTAAAAAGGAAGTATGGAATGATTCCATTTGTATAGATTCTTAAGGTAATGTGTACACTATATATGTCTTTATACGGTTATGTACAGGAAAGGATTCATATCTACATACACTGTCAACATTGCCACATCTGGGGAGCACATTGTGGTGCAGGAAAGAAATGGGGATTTTTACTTTTGTTTCATAGAGATACGGTAATGTTAATGTTTCTTTTGCTATTGTCTGAGGATAGTAGAGTAGTGGGAGAAAAGGTGTGGTGCTCTTGTGGCTACCTGTGTAAATGAGGAAACATTATCAGAAAAGCAGGAACTTTCTATTTTGAATGTTGTGTTATAAATTCAGCATTTCCCCCTTCTTGGGAATCATCCAAAAGCTACAAGAAAAGTGGTAAACAGAAAAGCATACTCTGTCTTTTATTTATAAAAGAAGAGAGTTCAGACTTACAAAATAGGTAGAAATTTTTCCAAAACCAAGGATGGAGCAGGGGTGTGAACAGGAAGGGATACAACAATAAGAACTGGTTGTTTTGCTGCCTCTTTCTGAGATCCACAATTGTGATAACTAGGTGCCTTCTCAAATAGAAGACAGTCAAGGGGGTCATGATCTGATAAGGTTTAATTCAAGGGAAAATAGTAAATGAATTGAAGAAGGGCACTGAACAGTGGAAGAGTGCCAATCACACTATACCAAATAGCCAGTCATTTGAATATATACATATTCAGATATAAATATTTAAAGAATAACAAACAGTATTATTTTATCTTAATGCAGTATAGCTAGAAATAAATATCAAAAATTAAAAAAAAAAAAAAACAGCTCCACCACCTGAAAATATTTTAATATCTTAATTTTTGAATCAGCAAAATCAAGATTTCAGAGCACTATTTAGAAAATAATTATGAAAAAACTGTATCAGAGCTTTTTGGACTATTGCTCAGAGAAAGTTTTTTAACTTCAAATATTAAGCAAGAAAGAATGAAAATAAATTAAGAATCCAACTCAGGAAGTTAAAGAATGAACAGTGAACCTAATGAAAGCAGAAGGGATTACATAAAAGGAAATTAATACATTTAGTACAAAAAAGTGTAAAATATGTCCAAAAGCAGGTTTTCTGGGGGGAGTGGGATAACAACATAAGTGGCCAACCGAATCAAAAAAATAAAATATAAAAACATCTTGAAGAGATAACCACAAATACTGAAAAAAGTTGAGGGAATCTTAAGATACTACTTTGCACAACTCTATGAGATAAATTTGAAAACTTGGTGAAAATGGTTAATTTTCTACAAAATTATAATGTACCAAAACAGACTTCAGAGAAAACTGGATATTTAAACAAATACAAGTTAAGAGAGAATAATGTTACAGCATAGTTCTGTTTTTGTGTGTGCATGTGTGTGGTTTTAATGGAGGTTGGGGGCGTGAGGCTTAAGAGATAGACGACTACAGCCAACGGGACAGCCCTCCCCATTTCCAGTTGAGGCTGACCAAAGAAAGTTACGATATTCTGAAGTTTTCGCTGCTTACTGCCATTACTACACCCACTACTGTGGGCTATTTCACTTTCATTTATCTGCTATAAAATGGTGCCACTTTTTATTTTGCTGCTTGGAATATCATGGTGTTTTAAGTTGATTACTAAATTGGAACATTAAGTTGTTTTAAGTTGATTAGTAAACAATATTTTGTGCTTCTTACTCATTTTCTAAACATTTCTTAAAAGAACCACTATGATTTAGACATTGAGTTAAAATGACTAAGACACGTTAGGCTAATGAAGCTACCTAGTAAGATACATACACGCGTAATGTGGTACCGTGGGGTAAGTACTGCTGCACACGGAGTGTAGAGGAAGCTGCTGCAGTAGTGTTGCAGAAGAAATGTGAGCTGAAGTTAAGGCACTTGCAGGGGGAATTGAGAGGCAATGGAGGATTTAAAAACATTTGAGAGGCAGAACTCCACATAGGCCAGAAAAAAAAAAGTTTGCCCTCTTAGTGTAATTAGGTACCCATAATAAGGAAAAGCATAAGAAAAATATCTCTATTCACAAGAAGTAAAAAATTTAATCATTTGGGCCAGTAGAGCATATTTAAGAAAGAATTGGGAGAATGAAGCCAGATTTTTTAAGATCTTAAATTCCAAGCAGAGGAATTCAGATTTATGCCCAAAAATAAAGAGCTATTGAATGTTTTTTAGCATGGCTGACTTCTCAAGTTCGCTTTAAAGGAAGTTTTGTTTTGTGTGTCCCGTCCCATCGTCGTCATGTCGTCCCCCCCCCGCCCCCAGAGTAAGATAGGTAGCCTTTTTATTAGCAGAAACAGTAACATGTTCACCTTTGTCCAACCCTGGTAACATAGTACTCAAGAAACATGGATTGATGGAGATAAAAAGATGCTGAGCCTAGAAGAGGGAGACCAAATTGACATATAATACAATGAGAATCAAGACTTAGGTAAATAACTACCTTGAGCAGACCTTCACAAATCCTGCCCCAAAGAGCCCTGCGTAATTGGCTAACATTTGATTGGCCATTGGTGCCTATTCATGAACAGCATAAAGTTAGTGTCACAAGATTGAAAGGTGAGAAGGAAAAGAAGTAGTAATTCCCACGAGGAATGGATAAGGGCAGTTATATAATAAAATTGGGGAGACATTCTTTCCCCTCAGTGCATCAGCTCTCCATAACTTGAAAAAAATCATAATCTGTGATCTTTTTTGTTTGCTTTTAAGTTTATTTTTCTAAGCTGTTTTTCTTTCTTTGCCATGTATTCCAACAATTAATCCTACAACTCTTCAGAATTTGCACCACCCTGGGATTGTAAACCTGGAATGTATGTTTGAAACCCCAGAACGAGTTTTTGTAGTAATGGAAAAGCTGCATGGAGATATGTTGGAAATGATTCTATCCAGTGAGAAAAGTCGACTTCCAGAACGAATTACTAAATTCATGGTGACACAGGTATTTTAACTTTTTTAAACGAGAATAAATTTATTTGACAGTAAAAGATAACTGCTTAGTTTTTTATTTTAATTTTGCTTTTATCCTGTTTTAGAAGCAGCTGTCTTTTTTATTAAGTTTTCTTTTTAAAATTTTTCAGTTACAGTTGATGCATTATTTGTTTCATGTGAACATAGTAATTAGACATTTATGTAACTTACAGAGTGATTTCCCTGATAAGTCTAGTACCCAAGTGACACTATACGTAATTGTTACAATATTATTGACTATCTTCCCTATGCTTTACTTTTTATTTTTTATTTTTTAATTAACTATATTGGGGTGGTTAAAAACTACATAAAAGAGTTAAATAGCATTATGTATATTTTACATATTGATAATGTGGGAATTGTTGACCTTGAAGAATAGAATAACACTTTCAGTTAAACCTTGATGAACTGTAGTGTTTTCAAATTACTGTACTGTTCAATGGGTTAGATTGGAGTTTAGCTTGATTTTTCCAGGTGCTGAAAAAAATCTGTTTCCTTCAATAACAGATACTTGTTGCTTTGAGGAATCTACATTTTAAGAATATTGTGCACTGTGACTTAAAGCCAGAAAATGTGCTACTCGCATCAGCAGAGCCATTTCCTCAGGTGAGATTTCTCTAAACCTTCTTAAGTATCATTTTAAGTGTCTAACATTACAAAGTACCCACATAATGAAAAGTCGTGCTATAGGTTCAAATATATAACAATTTTACAGAAATGGTTTTCAGCCCGACCGGGCGTGACTCAGCGGTTGAGCTTCGACCCTAGGATCCAGGTGATCAGGGTTCGATTCCCGGTCAGGGCACATCCCCGGGTTGTGGGCTTGATCAATGACTCTCTCATCATTGATGTTTCTATCTCTCTCTCTCCCTCTCCTTTCCTCTCTCTGAAATCAATAAAGATATATTTAAAAAAAAAAAAAAAATGGTTTTTAGCGTGTAACTGCCAGTGATGATTAATACCTGAATAGTTTGAATTCAAATTTTACTAATTATATTATTTTCATTAAGACTTTTTAGACTTTACCAGAGCTCAAAGAATACCTTCTACACGTAGATTGTTTGTAACACCTCTCTGTGGGTTAGGAATGAAGTGGGGGAGAATCTACCTTGGTAGGTGGTCCTTGCTCAGAACAAAACAAACTGACGGGTAACCCTGAATTGAGAGATAAAAGATTTTGATTATCTAGTTGGCAGGAAGCCAACTCCTCTTGCTCTTTAGAATATTATATTTCAAACATTTTCACCAAAACCTACCTAAGAAGTACATTTCCCATCATCACTAGCACCCACACGCATATGACACCATGTGTGTGCCCTATGTGTGGTGCTCTGATTTTTACTCAGTTAAATTTCATTAAAAATGTTGATCTTGATCCAAATTTATTTCATAACCTCTTTTAAAGAAGTAGTTCATCTTCTTTTATAATGCCTGTGTGGTTAGAAGTGATTCCTTATCATTGCAAGGTCAGAGATAGTTGGTGCAATGTTTTAAATAAAGTGCTTCTATATCTTACCTCATTCCAAATAATATGGGCAAAGGGTGCATACCCCTACAGCTAAGGCTAAAACTCCAGCTTTCTGACCTCCAGTGATCCCAGTTGTTCCATTAGGAACAAAGGGAAGATAACACCATTTACTTGATAGTATTTTTTGCTCAAGTGCTAGCCATGGCCACACTTCTTTATTCAGTTGCCAAACTGCCAAGTCATCTTTACTTTATCAAGATGCTAGCCAAAATATGGCATTTACCAAAAAAAAACAGTTCCTATTTCTTCATGGTTAATAGTCCTGTTTCAAAGACTAAAATAGAGAAGTAGCCAAATTCAATAATGACAAAACAAATATCATAAAAACATCTATGAGGGTCCATATCCTCAAAATAGCATCTTTTGGATACACCTTTATCTTTGTTCTCCTGTCACTATTTTTACTACTGGTGTGTACAAGCCAAATCCCTTTTCTCTCACTTTATATCAGTGCTTTTTCTGAAGACATTTTGTGAATGAGGGCATTTCCTCTGGAAAGTATTTGGTATTTGCTTATTTGGCATGGCTGCATCATTCATCACCCAAATCTGAACATCTGCTGGTTTTGCCATGCGTATCACACTTCCAGAACTCTGTTCCCAAATGGACATGGTAGTGACTGTAGCTACCTTCAGGTAGAACTTTTTTCCAAATCTAAATAGCAGTAATTTGTTCCACAGGCATAGAAAACACTGTTGTTCTTCTAGTTTCTGGCATTACTTTTCTACTGGCCACATTAATAGTTATCTTTAATACAGTTCAGTTTCATTTCCTTGCTAATTTATAGTATTCTTGGGAAGAGATAGTCTAGGATTAAGTAAAATAAAGAGTAAGTTTTTAAATATCATAACTTGTTTTTCATTCAGCAAACATTTATTAAGTACCTTTATGTGTCCAGGCACTGTAAGTTCACTGAGGATTCAACAATGAAAAACATAATTCTTGCTCACAGATGACAGAAAAGTAATCTCCTTAAACTCCAAATAATAAAAGATCAGCACCCTCCATTTCATCAAAAAACTCTCAACACTTATAACACCAATCTGTTATTTGTCATTCTGGAAGCTAGAATCCAAAAGTGGTTTTTAGAAAGAAGCACTGTTAGTAATGAATCACAGGTTATAAATGAATTTTATAATTTTCCTATCTACAGTCATTTGACATTCATAGTCAGTACAGTTAGCAAGTGTGTTAAAATGATACACTATCATATTTAGGGACAGGGATGGATGGATGGATGGACGTATATGTATGTATAGTATAAAATTAACACCATCCTTTGAATTCCAGGTGAAGCTGTGTGACTTTGGTTTTGCACGCATCATTGGAGAAAAGTCATTCAGAAGATCTGTGGTAGGAACTCCAGCATACTTAGCCCCTGAAGTTCTCAGAAGCAAAGGTTACAACCGTTCTCTAGATATGTGGTCAGTGGGAGTTATTGTCTATGTGAGCCTCAGTGGCACGTTTCCTTTTAATGAAGATGAAGATATAAATGACCAAATCCAAAATGCTGCATTTATGTACCCACCAAATCCATGGAAAGAAATTTCTGGTGAAGGTAAAAAAAATTTTGGCTCTGTGCCTTTTAGTATAAAAATCTTTGTGATCTATCAGCCTTTGTTAACTTCTCTTTTTTTATATCTCCTATTCATCTTCCAAATTCAATTCGTTACCTAAGTTACTGAGCACTCCTCCTTACAGTTCCCAGGCATAGCACTAATCCAGGCCCCACCTTGCTAATTTTGAAACTACTAAAATCTCTGTCTTTTCCAGTCACCACTGGCAAGTGCATCTCCAGGAAACACTACTTTCCTGTCATTGGTCTCCCCTTAACCACACTGCAGCTGTCTCTGTGATATGGCCCAAGCTTACTTCTAGTCTTATCTCCCACTGTTCCCCTATACAAATCTGGTGGTATCCTCTTCTGAACTATTTTCCTGCCTACAGTCCCTCCTCCCTGCTGTTGTAGTCCTGCCACTTCAAGGACCCCTTAACATCTCCCAAGTTCTTCCCTGAACCTCTCCTCTAACCTGTGTAAGATCTACTTTGGCTACCAGTTAGTCATATTTTTCTTTAAGTGGTCTATCTTTTTATAATCACTTTTCTTCAGAACTAGATTATAGACCCGTAGCTCAGGTTCTTTATATCTAGAATGAGCATAGTCAGTAGACACTCTCCAGTTTGTTTTCAGCTCTCCTGGGGACCCCTACTGGAAAGCTTTAGACATTTATTTTTCCTGCCTGGTAAAGGCTTTTGAATTTGCTACTCCTGGTTGTATCCAAGAATGACTTGGTTGTCCCTTACCCTGACCCTAATTGATACCTAAACTCTAACCTTAAAGCTAAGTTTAACCATAACCCTAACAACAACAAAACTGTTGAGTATGAACTTTGGGTAGTAAGTTATCACCGCAATCTAACCATGGAGGCAAGGGTAATGGCTTTGGCAACTTTTCTATACCAAGCCAGAGACTAGAAAGCAATATGATGTTATTGGGGGGGGGGGGGGGGTCAGCTTGCAATTATTAGCATGTTTTATTCATCTTGAAATAATAAGTTAATACTTAGCACTATGTGCTAAGCACCATTCTAAGCTCTTTATATGTATTAAGCTAATGCCATCTTCTAAACAACCTTATTTTATAGATGAGGAAACTAAGGCGGAGTATAATAAAGTAACTGACTGTATCACAGAGTAGGTGGCAGAATGACTTCAGCCCAGCCAGGCAGGCTCCAGAGGCTATACTTTTTTTTGAGGTTTTTTATTTATTTATTTATTGGGGTTACAATGGTTAATAAAATGATACAGGTTTCAAGTGTGCAATTTTATAATACATCATCTGTATATTGTATTGTGTTCACCATCCAAAGTCAAGTCTCCTTCCATCACCATTTATGACCCCTTTCCCCTCTGGTCATCACCATACTGTTGTCTGAGTAGGTGTTGTTTTTGCTTAATACCTTCACATATTTCACCCAGCCTTCTCCCTTCTGAGAGCTGTCTGTCTGTTCTCCATATCTATTCCACATACAAGTTAAATCATATGGTATTTGTCTTTCAGGTCCTTTGCCCATTTTTTAATTGAATTGTTTGGTTTTTTTGGTGGTTTTGAGTTTTTATAAATCTTGGATATTAACTCATTAGATGTCTCATTGGCAAATATGTTCTCCCATTTGGTGGGTTGTTTTTTCATTTTGTTGGTGGTTTCCTTTGCTGTTTAAAAACTTTTTAGTTTGATGTAGTTTCATTTGTTTATTTTTTCTTTTCTCTTGCCCGAGATGTCTAAGATTTTACTGCCTATGTTTTCTTCTAGGATTTTTATGGTTTTGAGTCTTAACTAAGTCTTTAATTCATTTTGAGTTTATTCTTGTGTATGGTGTAAATTGGTAGTCTAGTTTCATTTTTTTTGCACATATCTGTCCAATTTTCCCAACACCATTTATTGAATAGACTGTCTTTACTTCATAGTATGTTCTTGCCTCCTTTGTCAAATATAATTGTCCATAAAGACATGGGTTTATTTCTGGGCTCTATTTTGTTCCATTGATCTATATTGTCTGTTTTTATGCCAGGACCACATTGTTTTGATTACTGATGCCTTCTAGTAGTTTGATATCAGGTAGCATGATTACCTCCTACTTTGTTCTTTCTCAAGATTGCTGAGGCTATGCAGGCGGGGTCTTTTGTGGTTCCATATAAATTTTTGGAACATTCTAGTTCTGTGAAATATGCCATTGGTATTTTGATAGGAGTTTCGCTGAATCTAGATTGCTTTGGGTAGCATGGACATTTAAATGTTAATTCTCCCTATCAGTTTATACTTTTAACCTGTATTCTATATTGCCTCCTTAATAAAACCAGATACACTGTAAATTCAGTAAACAGTTTCAGATCACTAACATATTAGCTTAAAGGCCATGTCCTTGAGAAAAAAAATCCTCAACTCTCTATTTCTATGGATTGAACTAACTTCCAGGCAGAGTCACAGGTATGGGGTACTTCGTACACCCAAATTCATGTATCTAATTTTGTCTTTTCCTTAGCAATTGATTTGATAAACAACCTACTTCAAGTGAAGATGAGAAAACGTTACAGTGTGGACAAATCTCTCAGTCATCCCTGGCTACAGGTAAAAAATGTCTTTCTTTGGCAATCCTCATTTGCAGATCATTGTGGTTTCTCTTACCTAATGAAACCACTCTAAGATCAACATATTCTGCACATTTTAGAATAATGTAAGTGTTCTTTAATGATTAATTTTTGCTATGGCCGAATCTCTGGAAGTTTTTGCAATACACCATTGAAGTGCAGAAATGATAGGCAGTTAAACTTCTATGAACTGAAAACAATGAATTTGCCTTTTATAGGGCCTTGTGTGTCCATTTCACCTTTTTGTAAGATGAGCTTAACATATTATTTTGTCAAATATATTTTACTTTCAAAATATCTAAAGGTTCACACTTGCATTGAAGAGATTGGAAATGCCATTTGAGACATTTGGCTTAATTCCTCCAAAAGCTATTGCATGTATTTATAAAAAGGTACCCCCAAACTTCAGTGTAAAGAGAGACGATTTAGAACTATTTTAAAGGGAATGAAGGGTAGAATTAACTTCAGAACAAATGCAATCGTATTTACTCTCAGGATTAAATTACCCTGATAAATGATTCTAAGCACTTTCCCCTATTTTAAGGAGTTGTAGACCTCTCATAGTATAGAACAAAATGTTTTAATGATTGTTATTAGCCACCTCAGAAGCCTGAGATATTTTTTTTAACTTTAGAAACTAGTTAATTTCTTCATACTCAGTTTAAAAAAGTATTTATCTTTAACATTTCTAATTTAAAGTATTACAAGTGGAACTTACTTTATAGCAAGTACTTATGAGTAGGAGTTTGTCAATTATATGATTAGGGTTCTAAGCAAAAAAAAAAAAAGGTTGACAGGATTTTGTTTCTTGTGTGGATCATAGTCACTTCATTTTTTTCTAGGACTATCAGACTTGGCTTGACCTTAGAGAGTTTGAAACTCGCATTGGAGAACGTTACATTACACATGAAAGTGATGATGCCCGCTGGGAAATACATGCATACACACATAACCTTGTATACCCAAAGCACTTCATCATGGCTCCCAATCCAGATGACATGGAAGAAGATCCTTAATTGTCAATGAGCTAACTTCAATAAGGATGGATTTCATTTTATGGACTGATATTTTGCTGCGCAACTGTTCTTTGGAGGTTGTCATCTGCAAGGATGCAAAGACATGAGGAAATATGATAAGGAATCGGTGACACCAATACTGTAGTTCAAAATGAGTAGGTACAAGAGGGGAAACTGAGAGATAAAAACACATAATGGAACCAAGATGAAGCTTTTCATAAATTTTTATAGCATAAGAAATAACTGGTTTTTTAATTTTTTTTTTTATTTTTCCTAATCCTTCACTTTAGTACAATAGTGGCACTTAATTTATCTTCCCTTTCCTGTTTTTATATTATTTTCAAAAAAGGCAAGCTAAAATCCAGTTACTACATAGCTTGACCAAATCATACAAGAGTTATAAGGTGGATTACTAAACAAGTTTGCATTTAAAAAGGTATCAGAGAGGCTGCCAGCTTGTGATTGCCTGTAAGGACTTTAAACATTTGTTTAACTGACCATAAAGGGATTGAGGGGTTTTTCGTAGACACCTAAAAAAGGAGTGCTGGACTGTTTTACCTTTCTTTTTTAGGTCAATCAAGACTCCAAAACAGTGATCCCTAACCTTTTTGGAATTAAAACTCTGAATGTGCTATCTACAACATAAAAATTAAGTTGTCACCTTTTGTGAGTATGTTACAATAGCCTCTAAGAAAATTTTGAACAACTGATGTTACAGAACCAGGAGTAGGAACTGCTGGTCTGAGTGCTGAGTACTATGTATGTCTTCTCATGGCTCAACTCTGCTGCTAATGAATTATGTTCCCACTGACACCGCTATGATATAGCCACAATTAGATTCCCAACATTCATTGGGTATACACCTAAACTATAATTATACAATTTATCTTAACACAGGGTTGAAGGAGGAAATTAAATATATATTAAAAGTAAGGCCAGTACAGGGTCACTTAAAACTAGGAAAGAATAGCAAACAGTCATTTTTTTCTTCCCTTAGCTTATTGGGAGGTTTTACAGATGTCTGGAATGTTTTTATATCCGTTATTCTAAGCAGTTTGGATTGAGCATGAAACACTTATAAGGATAGGGCTATATTATCAGCAGAGCAAATGAAAGGATAAGGGTTTTTAAAACATTTCAGCTCCAGCAGCCAGCTAAAGAAATTTTTTTCTACTCAGATATGTGATTTAAGAGGTTAGACTTTTTCACAGCTTTTAAAAAGTTACTAATAGTTTTCCCCCCCAAAATTTTACTATCTGGAACTTATAAAATGTAATCGCTTTTTGTTTCTTCATTCCTTAGTAATCGCTTTGAACTTTTTTTTTCCCCTCCAAAAAGAGCAAAAGATTTGGAATCAGAAGATCTGGGTTTAAGTCTTGAAAGTCTTAGCTCCCTTTATTAGCTATGTTGGCCTGGCCAGATGGCAATTTGTCCGAGCCTTGAGTTCCTCAATCTATAAAATGAAGATCATAATTCTTGCCTCTACCTTCCTCAGAGTGTTGTTTTGAAGATTAGTTATATATGAACATAGTCAATAAACTATAAAAGTGTTCACTGTCGCTGCCCACTGAATTAGGAGTAGCAAAGGAAAAGATTGTTCGTATATTAGCAAACTAAGACTCAGAGAGCCTTTCAAGATCTCTGAGAGAATAGTAGCAAACATGCAGTGTTCCTATGTTCTGAGCTCTTCAGATGTTAACTTATCCTCACAACAGCCATGAGCTAAGTGCATAATGAACCCCATCTCACAATTAAGGAAATTGAGGCACAAGGAGATTAACTAGCTGCTGAAGTCACAGAGTTAGTATTTGAACCCAGAGAGTGTGGCTCTAGAGTTCCTCTTACCCTTCTAACCATTTTTGTTACACTGCCTCCCCAGAAAGGTCTCCAGGAGACATTCCACTTCTCTCAGTATTTCATTCTCATAAAGGTTTTTTAAAAATCCTATTAGTTCTACAAAACCTTTTAGAACTCTGTTTTCCCTAGGATAGAAGATGACTTCCCCAAATTTCTCCAAAATAAGTCTGTTTATATCAGCATGCTAAAATGGAATAATTCTGAGTCAGTAGGTATCCTATTATGGTTTTACTGCGTAAGGTGAAAATTAACTGGAATGGTGTTTGTTTGCTATACTTATATAATCAAACTTTACAAGCCATGAAATTAATTGCACTCTTTTTGTTTTTGTTGTTGAATGCCTGAGAAGTTTTCTAAATTTGTAAAGGCACTGTCAGGTAATTTGGAGTTGAGTACTCCAGATACTGTATAACCTGCATAACCTTTTTTGTCTTGCAAGTTGTATTTGTGTAAGAAATAATTGTGAGAAACATTTGATAATGTACAAAGTAGTCTATAATGACACTGTTCAGTACATTTTTATATTTTTTGTTACATCCCACTTTTTGTAAATATCCTCAAAAAAGCTTAATAATAAAATATATTTCCTTATCACCATACTTTTCCATGTGAAAACCTAAGCCTATCTCTAGTCAAGGTATACAAGAAAATTTTATTTGGTTGTGTTATTTTCCCAGGCTTTGGCAAAATATATTTTGGAAACAGTATTTGTAAATGGTACTAATGCTATAATTAAGAACACTGACTTTTTTTTAACTGCCTGAAATAAAAAATAACTCATTATTACAATTTTATATGCAATTTGAGGTAATTAGCAGGAGGGTCCCATTTCTTGGAATTCAAGTCTGGGATAATTATAACTACAAATTTTTCAGGAACTACCATCAAATAATCCACTACTGCAGCTGCCAGAATATTTATTTAAATACCTAATATCAAAGTATTTTTCCTAGGTTTTAAGATATAAGACATGGCCTGACTCTTCCCCCTTTATTATAAAGACAATTAATTGGGAGGAGCCAACCATAGGCATTTTCATCTTCTAAAAACTGTCACAACAATTCTGGGACAAAATTTATGGAAACAGAATAAGGGTGGCTAGGAATAGCCCGAGGCTGGCCTCCATCTTCCTTTATGTTAGAGTGATACACAGAATGCTAGTCCTGTTCTCAGACCAAAGAAGCAATAAAAAGCAATGGTTCATCACTCTGCCAGTGAACTTCCAATAGAGTAGTTATGCAGAAAGTTCAAGACACATGGCTATATTCTTTTCCCTTAATCTCACTTGTAAATGTGTGTTGCTAAAATAGCAATTCAGAAAGTGCATGTGTCTGGTATCAATATAAAAGTTCTGTGAACTAACATGAGAACTTAACTAAAACTTGTCATTTATCTGAAAATATAGGTGAATTAGCTCACTTTAGGAAATTATTCCTCTTAGGTCATCTACATTTAACTCACAGTTTAAATACATGTCAGGTTTACTAGTTTTATTGTGACTTTTAAACTTTTTAAAGTCTAATTTTGTTAATTATAAAATTCACAGAAGCATATGGTAAAAAGTTAAAATACTTTGAAGAAAAACAAATAAATTAAGTCTTCCTACGCCTAAAACCCACTTCCAGGTTGGGAAATTTAATAGTGATTATTGGGCATCTTTTCCTTCTTATATACAAGTGTCACAGAACTGAAAAAAAAAACAGTCTGCACTAAAATATTCATGTCTATGGAATTACTTATAAGCATTTCTTTAAATGTAGCTTTTCTCCAACAAAAATGGAATCATAACTGTAAGACATTCTACTCTACATCATTTTTTAAAATAATATATAGATGGTTCTACTTAATCAGTCCCCTGTAAATGGCCATTTAGGTTGTTTCCCGTTTTTACTGAACCAATCAGTGTTCATGTTTACTTTTTGAAATAAAAACATAGCAACTAGCTTTATTTAGTTAAAGGAAACTCAGTTTCACAATAACTTGTTTCATATGTAAGAACACACATTTGTTCCCAGAGTTAAAACAACTTTAAAAGATCAGTGTTTAGTTGTATTGTATATAAGATGGGCTATTTTTATTGGCTGTGAAGAGATAAAATACTTATTTTACCTGTGATACATGAAATGTGTTCCCTTTATTTTGGTTTCTTAGGCAGACTTGGGGGCAAAAAGTCCAAACTGAAATATCACTGCCAAGCAAGTTCACTAAATCCAGCCACAGGTGATGGGGAAGGTTTTGACTGACGTGCATTCATCTGATGGCTTCTACCTTGAAGTCTCTGATGAGGCAGCAAGGCAAAAAAGTTAAATCTTTCTCCCATCTTCTCAGGATTCATTAACATATCATACCCCTGAAGTAACTGCTGCCTCAATGATGGCTCAGCTGAGTTATCTAAAAGAACCTGAAAAGAAAAAATTTTCTTAGTAAAAATAACCAGAAGAATGGATTTCTAGTTATCTGCAGCAACACTAATGACTATTAGCTATTCAATAAAGCAGTGTTTAAACTGTGATTTCTGATCACCTGCCTCAAAACAACAGGGTACTTATTAAAAACATAGGTTGCTGTGACACAAACCTGTGAATCTGTATGTTTAACAAATATTCCCAGGTAGTGTGATCTACACTGAAGGGTTAAAATGTCCTCAGAACAGTTATAAAATTCATACCCATAACTGTAGTCAGGTTTTCTTAACATGAACACTACTTGAAAATTTTAATTCTATCTCACATTGAGATGCATGAAAGCTTAGGCTGCTCTACCCTGCTCCCGGGCCATCTGGTTAAACTAAATCCTACATTACTGAAAAGACTGGAACACTAGGGTTCTGGCCAACTACAAGAACATTAAGGCCAGGTAAACTTATTTAAAATATTTATTGGAAGCACTGTGAAATTAAAATATATGGAAATAAATCATTACCTTCAGACGGACATCAATGCCCATATTTTTTAAAAACGTTTGTTGTTTTATTGGACCCAGAGAAGCCACTCTTCCCTGTGCCATTCTGCGCAAATAACTGAAGTCCACATCGGCTGTTAGGTCGGCTGTTCCTGGGGCAATTAAGACATCATGAAGCTTGTGGCCACAAAATCCCTTGAACATAATTTTTAAAATGATGAGTTTTTCTCCTTTTATGCCATTATCAAGATTAAAGAAGTGCTGTGATTTTAATATATTTTATATAATAACTGTTAAAAAGGAAAATATGGCCTAAGGCAGTGGTTTACAAACTGTTAATGAAGTATCACTATTTTCTTCAAATGAGATGCTATGTGGAAAACCCAATAGAAAGTAGTGTTAGAGCACCTGGAGATGCTGCTGCCTTAACAGTTATTTAACATTTTCATTAATGCCCGTGAATAGAGGAGATCTCATTCTCCAGATGAATCCAGGATATCAGAACCTAGATGGTGTTTTACAAAATCTAATCATCAACCACATGCATCAGAATCACCTGAGAATGTTACTAGACTACCCAGACCTAGTGAATCAGAATCCTGAAGGCATGGCTAGGAAATCAGCATTTTTAACACACCATCCAGGTTTTTCTAAGATACAATAAAGTTAGAAATTGAGAGCCAAAGACCTAGAAAATGACTAATAGCATCTAGTTAAATGTACTTCAATTATAGTAAATTGAACAGAATTGATCGTATTCAAAGAACTTAAGAATGGATGTTTGGGGGGGGGGGAAGTACATCTGGAGAAGGAAAAACGATGTTGAAAATCTGACAGAAAAAGTTTGAATGATTACAGTAGCTAGATCAAATCTGCAAAGTACCAATTTTTTTTTTAAATGGAAGAGGGGTATTACTTAGATGCTTACTAGGATCTATGCAGACCCTAGGTTCTGCAACTTGAGGAGTGTAGACAATTCAAACCCTGTTCAAAGGAAAGTTGGACAGTGGATTTAGGCTTAGGAATAAGATCTAGAGTTAAGATTAATTATAATATGAATTAATATTAATTATAAAATAATGTAATAACAGTGCTAAGCACTATAGAAACCAAAGAGAAAGATCTTAAATTTATGTTTCAAAACTAACAATTGATACCTAAGTAAATCATACCAATTCTGGTAAGTCATGTTACTGAATTATACATACTCTGAAGGTATCTGTCTTAGTCCCATCGTGACCATAATCAGCAATCAGTGCAGCGCCTCCGGTAAGTGCAATGCGTTGAGAAAGTTCCTGAATAATAACGCCAGCATCAGGACACACTTCCACATGCTCCCTTGTTTCATCATGCTAGTAAGAGACAGGTGAAAGAAAAAACATCATTCAAAAGAACTGTTTCCTTAGGGTTTTCCAGAGTTCTCTGCAATAAGCATTTCCTATTTACAATAAAAATTAATTTGTTCTCAACATATGTTCTCTACACTCAAACTTTCCCATGACATCCTTTTTATTGTACAAAACTCCTTGGTTCTTTGATGCCATCCTCTAATAATACATTTCAATTATAATCCCATTGTTAAAAAGGCATACGACCTCCCAACCATTCAGGAGGCTAAGAACATTATCACTTCAGTTATGGTGCTATTACTACGTCTATATCATAATTCATGTAGACACATTCCACTTGGTCGAAAGCATGGGAAAGGAATTTTTGTCTCCTAAGAAAAGTGCTTACCACATAATAGGCTCTCAAAAAACTGCTGAATGAGCAAATGACGTAAATCCGATTAAAAAACCCCCAGACCAGATTAAACAGGTGTATTATGATGCCTTCTTTTGGGGCTACAGTCATCCTAATGATATGCTCTGTATCTAGAAACATCACCTTATGAACTGATACCAGTGTACCCAAGGCCTTTATTTCCCAAAATGTTCAGGTATTAACTAAGGGTCCTCAATAAGTGCATATTAGCTTAAAAAGTGAAATGACAATACTTGTCAACTTGACTAGTACCTATGAAATTTCACTAATTCCTGAGATAACAGAAAGTTTATTTTTCTTCATTAGTAGAACATACACTAACTCTTGCCCCCCCTAACAGTTACCCTAATAGAAATGAAGTACTGACTGCCCTGATGTCTCTGCTTAGACTGGCACAGGTCTAACAGGTAGAGTCAGACAAGCTCGCCTCTGAATCTCAGCTCTTCCTACTGCTTACTAGAAATGTTACCCAACTCCTTGGAGTCCGAGTCTCCCTTACACGTGTACTAGGCTTTTTGTGAGGATTAAATGAAACAACAAGCCATTTACCCCCAGTGCTACCTTTTTTCTTTTGCTTTGTTCTTTTTTCTTCTTTGTTTAGGTTTTTTGTTTTGTTTTGCCCCCAGTACTATTAAATAATTATTGTGGTTTAATTATAAAAACCATGAGGCCAGCTACCTCGGGTGTAAGCTGACATCTCTCAGTGTACCATGCTGACATTCTTACCATCTTAGCCTGTTCTTCAAGATGAGATTCTATTACCATTCGACTCACTCAAATGGGAGGGGAAATCCCCACTCCCTCTCTCGTAAGTGACGACTACTCAAGAACTAAAAAGAATCACAGCTCCCAGGGCCAGGCTTAGCTCTTGATAGCTTTATGAAGTTCTCACTCAGGTAAAACTAAGTAGCCAGAATGTGAAAAAATAGAAATTTTCACAAGTGTTTAGGCCGATATTTTCACTTTCTTATGCTTTGCAAAGAAAACTTAATTCACAGATTCATTTTTAAAAGCTCCTGTGCTTTTAAAACTGATAACTTCTGAGTTATAAGTTCTTAGTTATGGCTCCAAAAATAGAAATCTTTTTTCTGAACTGGGAAAAAAGGAATAAAGCAGGCTATCCAGAGTCCAAACATTCTTGAGAAGAACAGGACTTTTTTTAACCTTTGCTTAAGTCCAAGATGGGCTCTTGTGATTATTCCTTGGAGTCAAGAGAAAACAGTAGTAAAATACCATTCTGGCAGTCTAGAATCAAATTTAGATCTGAGTGGAAGCAGAGAAAAAGGCCCACTCTACCTAGCAAGAGTTGAGAATAAGAACTCAATAAACACTGTTGTTATTGTACTTTACACTGTAATACATTGTTTTCGCAGACATCAAACCGGTCAAGAGAATACTGTCAACATTTGATAAGTCAATGGAGAAGGTACAGGACTTGCTGAGTAAGTGCTTATTAACTTTATCTCTTATTATGTAACAGCGCAGTCACGAAGCTAAAAAATGATTTTAACTCACTCTCCCAACTCTAGTGCCTCTGCTCTGTTCACTGCTAATAAAAAGCACCTCACATGTTGCTAGCAACTCCTCCCCCATATAAAGGAACTCTGAAACAGTAACTCAGAAAATATGACTTAGTTGGTAATAAAGTAAGAAGGAAAAAAAACCCACGTATTCCTACTTGTATGAAGGCTTCTGCTGGGGTGGCACAAGGCGCCAAAACAAACCTCAGTTTATCAGAAACTTGTGGGTCAATATCAATGAGTACTTCTCGCCATCCTTGCGGGGTTTTCTAAACACAAAGTAATGCATAAAAACAAAATTGTGGAAGTTCTTAAAACTGTCACTAGCAAAAAGTACTACTGGTTTTTCCTCTGTGTATAAGGTAGGTAAGTAACATTTACAGACCACTTTACCACTTAAAATTATTTAAAGGCTTTACTTCATTTCTTCTAAACAATGAGTAGACTGATAGACACAAACTATTCTCATACATCTTTATCTCAGGAGAATTAAGAATTCTTAATAATTATGCTAAGAGAATTAAGAATTCTACTTAATATTTCATTTCTGAGTTGCAATTATTTATATTCATGAGAAAGTCCAAATATCATTAACTGGACAAGTAATGTTTACATGTTGAATAATTAAATACTGTAAATATTTATTTTTACAACACAAGGCCCTTTGTTATTCAATTATAAAAATGACTTTTTTCCATCATACCTGAAACTTATGCACAGGAAGAACGTCAAAAAATTCATGTGCAAGATAAAAGCTGTACCCTATTTAAAAGTGGAAGGAAAAAAATGTTTAAGCATTTTTAAGATAATGAATTGGTTCTTCTGAATATTAACAACAACAACAACATGCCTCGTTCTTTCACTACTATGAGGGGTTGTGATCAAAATTCTCTCATCAATTAATGTAAAATCATTACCTTTTGGAACATCCTGCAGATCTTGGTACCAGGAAATTGGAATCCCAGACTTAGTAACACCTTTCATATATACTGGGGATCCAGCACTTCGCTCTAATGGGATCTTCTCTTCAGTCAAAGTTAATGCTTGAATCTCACTTAATTTTTGGCTCACCTCTACTAGATGTATTGAAATGTCACAGTTTTTTAGCACAGATCCAAGCTGACTAAACACCTAAATACAAAAAGAAGAAAAATTGGCAAAATACAATGTGTTGAGTTTAGGTTTTCTAACCACTGACCTCAATAATTTGCTCGTCATAGTAAAAGTAATAATTAGTTCCAGAGAAATTTGTTCTTTACACAAGCCACTCTCCAGCAGTCTATGAGAATCATAACCTATCAGTTATTAAACATAGCCTATATAAAAAAAGGAACAGTACAGTTTGGTTTCCTAATGATAAAATTTAGAATTGTGATTTAACAAATGAAGATAAAAGATTTCCCCATCCTCACCAACACTTGGTGATATCAGACTTTCTATTTTTGAGGGTACAGTGGTATTAATTTTTTTTTTAATTCTCACCCAAGGATATGTTTATTGATTTTAGAGAGAGGAAGGGAGAGGGATGGAGACAGAGAAACAGCAATCGGTTGCCTCCCATAATTACCCCAACCAGGATAGAACCTGAAACCTAGGCATGCACCCTGAATGGAAACAGAATCTGTGATCTTTTGGTGTATGGGACGATGCTCCAACCGAGCCACACTGGCCAGGGCTGTCATCGATTTTAACTTTCATTTTCCTGACTACCAATGAGTATGAGCATCTTTTTTTTTTTATTGGCCATTTGAGTTTTCTGTTTCATGACTGGCCTACTCACATATTTGGCCTGGTTTTTCTAGTGAGTTATCTGTCACCTTATTGACTTAAGGGAATACTAGTTCTGCCTGGCCGGGCATGGCTCAGCGGTTGAGCGCCAACCTAGGATCCAGGCGATCAGGGTTCGATTCCTGGTCAGGGCACATGCCTGGGTTGCGGGCTGCAGCCGATCAATGACTCTCTCATCATTGATGTTTCTATCTCTCTCTCTCCCTCTCCCTTCCTCTCTCTGAAATCAGTAAAGGTATGTTTAAAAAAAAAAAAGGAATACTAGTTCTTTGTTGGTTATATGTGTTGTAAATAACTTCTCTAATTTGTGGTTTGTCTCACCACTCTCTTAATGATGTTTTTGAAGAACCAAAAACTAACTAGTTCCTTTAAAGAACAGAAAGGTCTTCATTTTAATGTAATAGATATTGTTACTGTTTTCCTCCATGGACTCTGCCTTATATATAACGTAAAGCCTTTTTCCCTACTCAGAAGACTGTGTGTTCTCCCAAAGTGTCTTCTTTTTTGTTAAATATATCTTTATTGATTTCAGAGAGAGTAAGGGGGAGAGAGAGAGAGAGAGAGAAACATCAATGATGAGAGTCATTGATCGGCTGCCTCCTGCACGGCCCCTACTGGGGGTCAACCCCACAACCTGGGCATGTGCCCTGACTGGGAATCGAACTGTAATCTCCTGGATCCTAGGTCGATGCTCAACCTCTACACCACACCGCCTGGCCCCATAATGTCTTCTAGATGTTTTGTACTTGTAGCTTTCACATTCTCCTCCACCCCTATATTTTAACCTTACAAACAGACAATCATTCACTATATCATTCTGACATATTTTCACTGAGAAGTATGAAATTAAGGAGGTAGGACTGAAAGCCAGGAAAATCAACAAACTTTGCAAACTCCTTCAACAGTGATAAGATACACATCCATGAGACTTTAAGACACTCTTTGATTACCTACCCTCAAAATATCTCCTGCAAGGGTACCCCGACCTGGGCCCAGTTCCACCAGCTGGAAAGCTGCACTTTTTCCCGTGGCCATCCATTCGCTAATAAACCATATCCCTAGCAGCTGTGACAAGGATAAAACTTTCACTGAAGTATTACAAAGTATAAAAGCATGCCGCAGTACAAAACCCCATGAAAACAATACTTTGTGCCAGAAAGCAAAATGTTAGCAAACCATATGTATTTAATATATACATATAGTTGCACACACAGGAAACTTCACTGGGACTATCTTACAACACATACTAGTTAGGAAGCTTTAATAACTGGAGAAAATAGTTAAAAGTCACCCTCCACTATAAAAGGTCCCATGACACAGAGAAGAGAATATTGCTTACAGAAAGGTACTTGTATTTGAAAGCAGACATATGAAATAGAATTATATAACTATGCCATTTTTTCATATTCATTTGACTTTAATAATTACATGGCTCTTACACATAAGCAATGTATTTTTTAATACCTGGACTCTACTTCCTCTTGTGTACTGTCTCTTATTTTAAAATTGATCAAAGGTTATTATATGGAAATAAATAAAGTAGAATTCCTGAAAAGAATCCAGAGTTTCTTAAAGGGAGACTTCTACTGTAACTATGGCTAAACCCTGATCGGGGGCTTTAGAGTTCATTTTGATCCCAGTAATTCCTTCTGGAGTACATTCTACCTCTCCTCACCTTTGCTTTTCTCTCTCTTCCCTCTCCCATTCCCATGTTTCATCTGGTCACCTCTTTACCTCCACCTCTTTTCCTTTCCTTTTGTCCCTCTTATCTCTACATTCCCTTTCCTACAGTAAAGTATAAACTTTTCAATGTCTATTATACCATTTTCTTTCCTCTGTTACCTTTTTACTCCCTCAGTATTTACTACTAAAAAATAAAGCCTTGGAGGAATCACAAAAACAAAGCTGTAAAAAACTATTATAGAATAAGACACCTTGACCTGCTTTCAAATGTTTGTGATTAGTTTCTTTTATAGTTTACATTGATGTTACCTCCCCAAAGATCTGACTTATTTCAGGTGAAGTAATGAAATCTCCTTTCTCTCCTAGCATGTCATGGTGCACATAATATCCCTAAGTAAAAAGAGAAAATGGAAAAAAACAAATTAATTTTCAAATAAAGCTTTTTAAAACACCCCTCAAATCTTATATAATGTATACAACAAAATAATTATGTAGTAAGCAAGTTCTCTCTTCTAAATAAGCAAGATAAACACTATCTTTACCTAAATTTTACAAAGTGACAAGTTTTGCAGAATGGTAGAAAATCAATGACTCTGTGACTAGAAAAGCAGAACATTCCACCCTCCTTCCCCCTCCCAGCTCCAAAAACCCAACACAGTAAGACCCTGCCAACGCCTCCAGCCATCCTTCCCCAAATTCTGATACTTTCTGCTTCAAATTAGCCCCCTGCCTGTTGGTCATGGTTTCTTGACCTGGGTGCTGGTTCCATGGAGTGTTCACTTTGTGAAAATTCATCAAGCTGTATACTTGTGATTTATGCATTTTTCTATATGAATGTTATAGCTCAATAAACAGTGTTTTTTTAACTGGCCCTGCTTGTCCACACATCCATGCCATTGAAATTCCTTCCCTCTCCTTTTCCCTTTCTTCCTGGCAATCATACTCATCCACTGACTCTGCTGAAATGCCACCTTCTTGGACCTCCTCTCCCAGCCTTCCAACCTCAGGCTAAATCCAGTGCTTCCTTTTCTGAGCTTATTTGTTGATACGTCTGTGTTCTTCACCAGAAGGCAGAGTTAGTTGAGGGAGCAGACTATGTCTTATTTACCTTCATACCCCAAGTTTTATCAGAATGCCTAACCTTCAAGAAACACTCAAGAATGGTTAGTTTAAAAATTTCCTATGGTCCTTATGCGCCTTCTACCACCTTACTCATAGCAGGTGACCTGGGCTCCTGCCCACCCAGGAATACAACACAACTTCCTCAGCTTCCTGACCCCTCCTGGCCTCCACCTGCTTCCATTCTTTCCTTAGGACTCAAAATATGAAATGCCTACCCCTTCTGTGCTTATCCAAACCTGATCCCCCCGTGCTCCGGATTGACTGCAATTCCTCACCCAGCTCTCATGGGCCAGGACCTTTGTATCATCTGATCTTCCTCTCACAGCTTTGACTTTTCCCTCTCAGCATTAGAAACCCTCTAGCCTTTCTGTTGCCCTTCATAAGTAAGCATTTCAGGGGTGTCTTGGTGTGTGTTATGAACCACGCTGGCAGTATAGTGAAGCCTGTGGATCCCTTCAGAGAATGTTTTTAAATGCACAGGACATAAAACACATAGGATTACACATTCTAACTGCTAAATTTCAGTTAGAAGTTAATTAAAATAACTGCCTTGCCTAAACCTCTGGACAGCAGGCCACTCGACCACATCCAATAGACCCAACCAACCCCAGAAATCCACAGATCTCGTGTTTCAACTCAGCAAAAGGTGCAACACTCAAAAAAAAAAAAAGGCCTACAGGCTTTCACCATCTGGTCTGTGGAGCAGACAAGGGACTATAGGCCAGAAAGTTCTGACAATGTTTAATCCTAGAACAGTCCAGTCTCAGACCTTCCATTCTCGAGGAAAAAAACCCAGAATATGCTTCCAGTGTCCCTTTCCAGGCACGAAATTCATATTTCCAGGCTCCTGTTTCCACCTCAGGGTCCCTGTGAACTGAAGATTCATAAAGCGGACTGACCTCGCCCCTCCGTCCACAGCCAGCCCGGCGCTCCCTCCGCCTCGATTCCCCCCCAGGGAAACTCCTCCCCCTGACCGCCAGCCCCGGAGGAAAGCCGTCCTGCCGGCGTCTCACACAGCCAGTCGGCTACCCGGTCTCCCGAACGCCTCTGGAACTTGTCTGTGTCACCTCACTGCCGCGACATCAAGTGACCCGCCCCCCGGTCCCGGGGTGGCGGCCGGGCAGCGCGGCCTGGCCCTCGGGCCGACTCCTACCTCGGCCGGGTTGGTCAGGACCTCCTTCATGTACTCGGCCACAGTGATGGGCCCGGTAGCCTTGATTTTATACCCGAGGTGCCGCAGCATCGGCGTCACCGGCTGGTTTCCTGCGGGCTCCTTCCCGGAGCTGAGGTATCTCCCTCTCCAAAGGCAGGGAAGGACTGCGAAAAACACACGGGAAGCGGGGCCCGGTCAACACCGTAGTGTTTACAGTGCGCAGCAGCCCGAGCGCTTTCAGATCGGCCTCGTGACCCCTTCCCCTCGCCCGAAGCCGGGAAGCGGACTCCGGCCCGCTGCACGCACCCCAGGCTCAGGCAGGCCCGCACTTAGCCCGCCGCCCCGAGCCCGCTTTCCGTCGGAGGCCGGACTCGTCTCCCGGCCTGGAGCGCTCCAGGCGCCCGCCGCTGAGCAGGGCGCCCCGCGCGGTTTCCACGGCAACCGTGGTCCGGGGGGCGGACACTTACCCGCTCTGCCCAGCGACCTCGCGCCGGCCTTCGCGAGGACGCTCATGTTGAGGCTCCCAAGCAGCCGGCAGGCGCCCGGGGGTGGGGATTACGGGCACTTCCGGGAGAGGACACGCCTCCGCCGGAACTACGTCACCGGGCCGAGCGGAAGGGACATGCTGACGGCTCGCGCGTGCTTTGCTAACCATGGCGGCCGCCAAGAAGCCTTTGGAGTTCCATGCCAAGCGGCCCTGGGGTCCTGACAAGAAGGTAGACGACACGGACGAGGACGACGAGGATGATAACGATGAAGCCGAGAATGGGTTCTCCATGGAGGAAGTGTTACGGCTTGGAGGCACCAAGGTAATGGCGTTGAGCTCCCGGAGAGGGGGACCCGAGGCGCGGGCCGTGGTCCTGCGCGTGGCCCCGCGGCTGTGGAGGGCGTCTCGGACCCGCCTCCCAGCTCCGAAAAGTGCTCTGTGCGCCCCCGGCACCGCTTCTTTTCCACTGCTCTGTGCAAGATAGACGTGGAATTGAGCGTGTTTATGCTGCGGCCTTCGGATGAGGGCGATCCTCTCGCCGTGTTGACGTAGTGTGGCTGGCGCTCCGTCGGGCCCGCGAGGACTGACACTTTTGGTCCTGACCTCGGGTGGCATCAGCGTTTTGAACCACAGTAGTGCTGGAGTTTTAACTTATGTCCTCACCGAGTACACGCACATGCTCACTGTACGTTCAAGAAGCTCTCTGCTTTCTTGCAATTTGCATCCTGATTATGGGAAAGGAGCAGTCACCAAACTTTTGAGTCCTCGGTATGTCCGACGCTGAGGTGCTACGGAGAAAAATAAAACCAGGGAGGACAGGGAGTGAGAGAGGGCGTCACAGTTTTAAATGAGGGGATCGGGGAACCCAGCACCGAGATGTTCGAGCAAAAACCTGAAGGAAAGAAAGGACTGAGCCATGTTTCATGAACAGCAAAAATGTCATTGTAGCTGAGGCAGAGTGAGGTAAGGGGAGATTAGTAAGGAATGAGGTCAGAGGCGTAAGAGGGTGAGCTTTTACTTTGAGTTTGACAAAATCATGAGAAGATTTGGCTTATTTTTTATTAAATATTTTTTTGAGACTAGAATTGGGGCATGAGGGGCAGAAGAAATGCACCTTATAGGAGCAAATTCAGTTTGCTCTGTGTTCAGGTTGTATTTTATTTTTAAATATGTAATATATACACATGCTACAAAAAGGGGGTTTTTTTAAAATAAGGGATACGGGGTGAAAAGTCTTTTTCCCCACTTCTAGCTCCAGCCATGCAATTTACCTTCCAGGAAGCAATATTGTTGTAAGTCTCTTTTGTATCTTCCAAGGAAATAGATATGTGTATGTATTATTTTCTACATAAAAGGCACTGTACTATATCTATATCTATATATAACATTTTGAATCCATTTTTTCTTATTGTCTTAGAGATTATTCCATATCAGAATGTAAAGTCCTACGTCATTGGTGTAATGCCTGCATAAATCATTGTGTCTGTCTTAATTTTCTCTCAGCCATTTATTGTGGATCTTTAAGTTGTCAATATTTTGCTATTTTAAATAATGCTTCAGTATATGACTGCAAATATCTATTTCCACATTTGTAAATATGCGTGTAATCTAAATTTGTAGAAATGGAGCTGCTGGGTCAAAGGATGTGTGTCTTCTATGTATTTTCATTGAAGGTAGCAAATTGCCCTTCTTAGAGGTTGTGCCAGTTTACACTCCCATCAGCCACATAGGAAAGTGCCTTTCCCCCCATTCCTTTCCTAACACCACCTGTCATAATTTTATCTTTCCTCTGAGAGATTAAAAAGTTGATGCATTATTGTGGTTTTAATTTAAATTTCTTTAAATGTCAGTGAGGTTGAGCATCTTTTCTTATTTTAAAAGAAGCACATTTTTTCCCCCATGAACTGTTTGTTTATATCCTTTGCACATATTTCTATTAGGTTATTTGTCACTTCCTTAACTGATATGTAGGAACTTTTATATTAATTATAAAGCCAAATTCCTTTGATATGAGTTGCCAGTATTTTTTTTCCAGTTTATTATTTGTCTTTTGATTTGTGTATATGTTTTGTGTATGAGAGAATGATAAATTTACCCATTTTTCCTTTATGGGCCCTAAATTTTATATCAACTTTGGAAAGATTTTCCCTACTCTGAAAGTTTTTTAAAAATTATGGTGTGCTTTTTTGGTTTTATGCTGATTTTATGGTTCTGTTTTTTACATTTAAATCTTGAATCTGTCAAGTATTTATTTGAATTTATTTTGGTGTAGGTTGGGAGTCCAGGCAATACCATGACAACTTTGATTTCAAAGATACAGGTTTCACATTAACTTTTGAAGCTTTAACTAAACTGTTGCATTTGTCATTTATTTTTAACTTTATGTTTTTATGCAGCAAGATTACCTTTTGCTGGCTGCTTTGGATGAGAATGAGGAAGTTGTGGATGGAGGCAAAAAAGGAGCAATTGATGACCTTCAGCAAGGTGAATTGGAAGCATTTATTCAAAGTCTGAGTTTGGCCAAGTATGCAAAAGCTTTCATAATTGAAGATGAACCGCCCAACAAAGAAGATGCCAACAAAAACGCAAGCATATCTAAATTAGATAATAAAAAGCAAAATGCAGCAGGAGGTGAAAGGACATCAGTCAGTAAGGTGAAAAATAAGAAGAGACCAGAAAAACATTCTGATGAGAACAACAGTGCTATACCAAAAGTAAAGAAAGATAAACAACAGGACATCTTTGAATTTGTCGAGAGACCAGCATTGTTACTGAAGCCTGGAGGCAAATGGTATGATCTGGAGTATAGCAATGAATGTTCTTTGGAACCCCAGCCTCGGGATGTTGTGTCTAAGTACAAAACTTTGGCTCAGAAGTTGTATGAGCATGAAATTAACTTATTCAAAAATAAGTCAAATAATCAAAAGGGAGCCTCTTCTACCTGGATGAAGGCAATTGTGTCATCGGGGACCCTAGGAGACAGGATGGCAGCCATGATTCTTCTTATTCAGGATGATGCTGTTCACACACTCCAGTTTGTAGAAACTCTCGTAAACCTTGTGAAAAAGAAGGGCAGCAAACAGCAGTGCCTCATGGCTTTGGATACTTTCAAAGAGTTACTCATTACAGATCTTTTGCCAGACAGTCGGAAACTGCGGATTTTCAGCCAGCATCCTTTCAACAAACTAGAACAGTTGTCTAGTGGCAACAGGGACTCCAGAGACAGAAGGCTAATCTTATGGTATTTTGAACACCAGTTGAAACACTTAGTGGCTGAATTTGTGCAGGTCTTAGAAACTTTAAGTCATGATTCATTAGTAGCCACGAAAATTCGAGCTCTTTCAGTGGCTCATGAGCTTCTTTGTAACAAACCTGAGGAAGAAAAAGCTCTTCTTGTGCAGGTGGTAAACAAACTGGGAGATCCTCAGAACAGAATAGCCACAAAAGCCTCCCATCTGTTAGAGACATTGCTTTGTAAACATCCCAACATGAAAGGCGTCGTGTGTGGTGAAGTCGAAAGGCTGCTCTTTCGCTCAAATATCAGCTCCAAAGCACAATATTATGCAATTTGCTTTTTAAATCAAATGGTCCTCTCCCATGAAGAAAGTGAATTGGCTAACAAATTAATAACTCTGTATTTTTGTTTTTTTCGCACTTGTATCAAGAAAAAAGATATTGAATCAAAAATGCTTAGTGCCCTTTTAACGGGAGTGAATAGGGCCTACCCTTATTCCCAGACTGGTGATGACAAAGTGAGGGAGCAGGTTGATACGCTGTTTAAAGTGTTACATATTGTGAATTTTAATACCAGTGTGCAGGCTTTAATGTTGCTTTTCCAAGTTATGAATTCTCAGCAGACAATATCGGATCGATATTATGCAGCATTATACAGGTAAGTACATACCCTCCCAATATGTGAATGTGAGGAATAAAGTAATCTTACAGTACAGGCAATACCCCACTGGGGGCAAGAGAAAGAACTGGATTTTAGGGCCCCCTCAGGGACTTGCTACTCACTCACTGAGTAAGTCACTTAATCTTTGTTTCTCTGTTGGACAGCTATGTTACAAGTTTTGCAAATATTGTTTATTATTTTTTTATTGAGAAGTTGTTAAAATACAGAAAAATACACACCCAAAGCATCCATATCCTACCACCTAATATTTCAAATTTAACATTTTGCTGTATTTGTTTTAAATCTGTTAGGATATTAAAGAGATAGAACTACAGATGCAAATTTCCTTCTCTCCCCACTCCCAACCCCATGCTCAGTCCTGTATTGTTTACCCTGTCCTTCATACAGCCATTTAGTAATTCATTCATCAAGAATTTAAGTGCCAACTATCCACTGGATACTGTTCCAGGTGCTTAGGATGTAACTGAACAGTAAGCAGAGGTACTTACATTTATATTGGGGAAGTCAGATGGTAAACAAGAAAATTTGTTAGGTAGGGATGGTTGGTGGTTACAGTTTTGGAATTTTTTTTATATTGGGATTAAGATTTTGTTTACTGAACTTTGCAGTTGTCCTGCAATTTATCCATTGAGGCGTGATCTTTTGAACAGTGTGGAAACACTTTGCAACTGTTGGAGTATACCAAAAAGCTCTGCTTTTCCTTCTAATTCATTTTTATAGTTTCTTAGTCATGCGTCTTACGAGAAATGCAGTGTAGTGAAGTCTGAGGCATGAGCCACACTGTCTGGATCTGAGTCCCAGCCACTTTATCCTCATAATAACCCAACCCTGTTAGTAAAGTGGAGCAAGAAACCTGTCTCATACAGTTACTGTGAAGATTATGGAACTTCCCCAAGGTTACACAGCTAGAAAATGACATGCAGACAGTTGGGAAAGACCATTCTGGGCAGAGAGAACGGCATGTATGGAAGGACATTATAGAGTTAGAACATTGGCCTAGAGATTCTCTGAAGTTCTCACAATTCAGTTTTCTACTATACATGTATGGTCTTCACTAGAACCATGTGGGGGAGGTTGTTTCTGGTCACCCAGCTAGTAGATAGTGATACAAGGATAAGAACCCAGGTCTAGTCCACTGCTTTCATAGCTCAGTTTCATTGTTTGGTCTTGGATTAGCTTTTCATGCGTGGTTCTGTATCTATGAAAATTACATTGTTAGGACCATGCCCTCTTAGTCTAGAGTATGGAGAACCACTTGGAAAAGAGGAGAAAAGCCTCTTTTTTCTGTGATCCCCCACTCCTACCATCATCATTCATTCTTTTCTGGTCATTGACTTAAATTTTACCTCTTGGCAGAAATGGGCTTTTGTTCTAAAATAAGTAGGAAAGTTATCCCTAACTAAGATGATGTTAGTAGTTGCCTCTAATATGTGGCTGCTGGTTGTAGAAATGTTTTATGAATTAATAGTTGATCTTCTTTTTGTTTTACAGGAAGATGTTGGACCCAGGGTTAATGACATGTTCAAAGCAAGCCATGTTTCTTAACCTTGTCTACAAGTCTCTGAAAACTGACATCGTGTTGCGCAGGGTGAAGGCTTTTGTGAAGAGGTTACTTCAAGTTACTTGTGAACAGATGCCACCATTCATATGTGGAGCTTTATATCTCGTGTCTGAGATCCTTAAAGCAAAACCAAGTTTAAGAAGTCAACTAGACGATCATGCGGTATATTTTACAACTGCTTTTTAAATTGAGTGGGTTCTGAAATACATTGGTGTTTTTCTTTGTTGCTTCAATGACAGTAACTTTCTTAGGTGTCTGGAGCATGTCAGTGTGTGAGTCCTGCAGTCGGACATACTTGGACTCTAGCCCAGGTGTACATTTGACTAGGTGGGCATATTGCTTGACCCCTTTTCTCCTTATAAACTGCACTACACTAAACTGCAATTACATGAGATAGTTACAGATGGTTATAGAGCTAGCAGATCTCTTAAACCTGTTCCCTCTGTTGTGAGATGAACATAACAGTAACACCTATCTGGTAGGGTTGTTTAAAACATGTCAGAAATTCGTTTGAGAGCTGAATGTTTTTATGTCATCAAGTCCCAAAGTCACAGGGACTGTTGGCTCAAAACTTAACTCTGTTCTATTAAGAAATAACGATACATTGTTCTCCCCTCGATCTAATTTCACTGGTGGAATTTTCATGTTTCACCAGAATTGCAATAGCTGTCTCACGTAATTGAATACAGACTTCCAGTTGATTGACTCAGATTCATTAAACCACTTTTTCAGGAATCTGATGATGATGAAAATTTTATTGACATAAGTGATGATGAAGACATAGAAACATTCACTGATGCAGATAAAGAAATAGGTACCGTGAAAAAAGTTGAGACAGAAGAAACTGTGTCTAAAAGTCATATGGAAACCAAAAAATCAGAGTCTGCATCTTGGGTACACTTTGATAATTTAAAAGGTGAGTTTTTTAAATCTTATTCCCTTGAGTTTTTAAATGAGGGAATTGGCTTCCCCTTTGATCTTAATAGAAATTAATATACCATTTTTGAAGTCCTCAGTATTGCTTTCTTAAAAATGGGAACTCTTATAACCAGATAAATTTAAGACCTTAGAAGTACATTTTTAATATAGTGGATTGTTTATTTATTAACAGTACTACAGATAGTAAATACACATTTTAAAATAATTTAATTCTTAGAACTTAAAGCAAGTACCTTTTTGAGCTCTGAAGATTTAGTGAGAAAATTATGGACATATTAGGTGCACAAGTAAATCTCATTTTCTTTAGCTATTAGTGTAAAAATTTATACCTTTGAACCAGTTTTAGTTTCTTGATCTTCATCTGTATATGTAAAGACCTCAAACATGGAACATACATGAAGATATCAAATGTGTGTACATGAAAGTTTGGTTTATAAACAAATGTGTTTGGTTAGGTATTGTGAATTATGTGGCAGCTTTGGATCTTTTGTTTGAGCATCATGTTCATCCTTCTACAGGTTCCCAAAGTAATGTTTTAGGAATAAAAACTGTGAGGTAGAAACTTTAGGTTTTCCATATACATACACAAACTGAATTAAGTCTATTAATAGAATACTAAGTAGGGCCAAAAGAAATCTTAGAAATGGTGTCTCTTCCTTTGAGACTGTAAAAAAATAAATAAATAAAAAAGGACTACTAGCCTTGAGGATTAATAAATGGGCCAGACCTATTTCTTCAAACTTGTTGTGGGACTCGTGGTCAAATTATTTTCTCTCTCCAAATTTCAGTTTGCCTGTGAAGTTTAAAAGAAGTTTGGTAGCCATCAGGAAAGCTTTTAAAAGAGATCCATCGGTTGTCTTAAGGCTAAACTGAGAATATGCTTTAGAAGGATAATGGGCATGGACACTGTAAAGCAGACAGTTCACAGTGTGTTCTGAAAACTCTTTGTTTTACATTGTTTAATCCTGAGTTTCTGAAAACATGAAGAAAGTGTAAAACCTGTTGTGAGTGAGAATTATTTCTGGACATAATTAAATTACAAATATTTAGAGCTCTAAAGTTTCAAAAGACTGTAGACCTATTTCATCTTCAGGTTATTTGCCATCTTAACACTTACAACCTAATTTACCCAGAATTGGGCACCTTTTCTTGCTATTTGAAAAGGAATTTTGAAGGGGATCTTTTAGTAGTTGGGGTAAACTTGCTGCCTGATTTATTCAATAGCAAAATGCTAGCTTGGGTATAAGGATAAATTCTTGAAGGGCCTTGGAGTTTTTTTGTTGGTTTTGTGTGTTGTTTTTTTAATATCTATTGATTTCAGAGAGAGGAAGGGAGAGGGAGAGAGAGAGCTAGAAACATCAGTGATGAGAGAGTCATTGGTTGGCTGCCTCCTGCACGCCCCCCACTGGGGATCGAACCCGTAAGCCTGGCATGTGCCCTGACTGGGAATTGAACCATAATCTCCTGCATCATAGGTCAGTGCTCAACTGCTGAGCCATGCTGGCCGGGTGGGCCTTGGAGCTTTTAATGTTTAATGTAGGTAGGATGCCTGGCTAATGAAGAATGTGGGAAATATCTGTTGATAACATTAATGATGGTGGCTTTAGTGATACCTTAGGCTAGAAATAAAGCATTTGAAAAATGCTGGGTTTTGTTCTCAGGTGGCAAACGGTTAAACACATATGATCCATTCAGTAGAAACCCTTTGTTCTGTGGAGCTGAAAATACAAGTTTTTGGGAACTCAAAAAGGTAAAATAATTTCAGTTTGTCTTTTGATTCATTTGTGCTATGTATTTGTCCTCAAGGATTTAACATACCCTGAAGTTCCCATTTTCTTGCAAATAATAAATATAGGAGTTGTTATTTAAACATGAGTTGTCATAAGGAAGCAATTTGAAGTACACAGCTGTTAATACTTTTTAGCCCATATTTCTGTTGCCTCTGTGAAACATTAAATTTACACCTTTCTGCATTCACATATAGAAAATCTTAAATAATGTACATACAAAATAAGGATGGTTGTACATGGCTATAAATAAGTTTTGCTTTTTGTAGGTAGATTATTGCATGTAACAGCTCTGTAAAACAGGTAAATTTTGCTTTATGCATTAAATACCCCTGAAAAGTTTTGTGATGAAAGTACTTTTTGCAAGTAAAGGTACTTTTTAAATGTTTAAGAGTACCTCATATTTTTAATAACCTTTTATGGTTTCTCTTTTAAAGCAAATAAATGTCTTCCTGTGTAGTGATTCTGAAAGTATGGGCACAGACTCCTGGGGGTCCCTAACCCCTTTTTCAGCAAGTCTGCAAGGTTACAACTACTTGCATGGTGATACCAAGACAGTATTTACCTTTGTCACTATGTTGACAGCGGCACTGATGGTGTAAAAGAAATAATGGGTAAAACTGTCGGTGCCTTAGCACAATAAAGACAGCACTAAGCCACACTCACATCATTATATTCTTTATTGCCACATACTTTCAGTTTTTTTAAAAGACAGTATCATGTAAGAATGATAAAGCAGGAAAAACTTGATTTTATTATCTTGACCCTAAAGTATATTTTTTTTAGTATCCGCTGTGCATATATAGTAAGAATGCATAATGCATTCTGCTGCATACCTGAATATGAAGGTTGTCTCACCGCCCAAGGACAAGTATCTGTGTGATTGCTGGAAACTCAGTTAGCTACTTTTTTCATGAAAGACTGGCTGAATGACAGACTAGTTATTTAGGCTTGGGTATTTGGGAGATACTGTCTTGAACATGAAGAAAATCCACAATTATGTGAAAGGCTATTAATAAATCCTTCTTTTTCCAACTGTATCTCTGTCTGAGGCCAGATTTTCTTCATATACTCCAACTAAAATAACATGGAATATGGAAGTAGATGTGAGAATCCATTATATTCTTATTAAGCTAGACATTAAACAGATTTGTAAAACTAAAATAATGCTACTCTTCTCACTAATATTCTTAAAAACAACTTTCATAAAATATGTTATATATGTACTAATATTACTTCAAGTAAACTGTAAATAGTGTTTAAAATGTTTGTTGTAATTTCTAATAATGTAAATAACAATAGATATATCCCACTTAAATTAAGGACACTCTTGAGGTCCTAGATTTTTAAGTATATTAAGCAGCCCTAAAACCAAAATTTTGAGACTCACTCTTCTAATGTATTAGCTTAAGTTTTAATTCTTTGGGTTTTCTTAAATAATCTATAATTGTAGTAAGAGTTGACCTCATTCACATTTTTCTTTTTAGCTATCTGAACATTTTCATCCCTCTGTGGCTCTATTTGCAAAAACTATCCTTCAGGTAAGTCTAAAATATTCAAAAGACATGATATAAGAAAAATAAGTAATCTAGTTTTAGATAATAAATTGGTCATACAGTATTTCTTCCACCAGATAGAATCATATACATTTGTCTGCTGATGTAAAGGTGCAGTGACTCACTTAATACAGAGCAGCAGTTAAGCCTTCCCACTCTGAGATGAATGGAAATACAGGATTTTAGGAAACCACAGTTATTTATTACATTCAGGCTTTTCTCTTAGAGAAAGATTGCCCTCCCCTTTCGTTTGCTACTTCAGGGCTTGGTTCCTGATTAATGGTTATATGACCTATAGTATTAATATTACCTGTTCATATAATCAGCAGTGTATCAGAGAATATGTCTCGGTGTGTGTTTAATTTAAGTAAGGAATAATGTGCATAACCCCTGGCCAGGTGGCTTTGGTACCCCAAAGGCTGTAGGTTCGATTCTAAGTCAGGGCACATAACTAGGTTGCGGGTTTAATCCCCAGTCAGGGCACGTACAGGAGGCAACTGATCGATGTTTCTCACATCAGTTTCTCTCCCCCCCTCCCTCTCTCCCTCTTCCTTTCTCTCTAAAAACATATCCTTGGGTGAGAATTTTTTTAAAAATGCACGAGAGGAATATTTGAAGAGTCATTTATTGCAGATTTGTGCCTTCTATGTATTGTATGTAATAGATGCTTACATTTTCCTCTGCTTCTTATCTGGATGCATATATATAAGTTCTGAAATTTCCCCCATCTTTCAGGGAAATTATATTCAGTATTCAGGGGACCCACTTCAGGATTTCACACTAATAAGATTCTTGGATCGATTTGTATACCGAAATCCAAAGCCACATAAAGGCAAAGGTATGCTTCTCGTTGATGAATTATTTGGTTTTCACCGTTGATATTTAATAAACAATAGGAGCACATAACTAGGTTTTACATTGCACTGTCTTGATTTTACATTTCAGAAAACACAGACAGTGTTGTGATGCAGCCAAAAAGAAAACATTTTATAAAGGATATCCGTAGTCTTGCTGGTAAGTATTTATAAAATACTTTATAATAATTTATAAAAGCCTGGACAGTTGAAACTTACAAGATAGTACATGTTAATAACACATAAAACCTAAGCACCAGAGACGTTATCCATCTTTTGTTCCTAAGAATGTGTAGGCATTCTTAAGTCTGCTATGTCTAACTGGGCCTTTTTTTTTTTTTTAACTTTATTAGACAAAATATCAAACATACCCAAAGTAAATAAATAGTATGATTGCCCAGCTGGGCATGGCTCGGCGGCTGAGCATCGACCTAGGATCCAGGCAATCAGGGTTCAATTCCCGGTCAGGGCACATGCCTGGGTTGCGGGCTCAATCCCCAGTGGGAGGCGTGCAGGAAGCAGCAGATCAATGACTCTCTCATCATTGATGTTTCTATCTCTCTCCCTGTCCTTTCCTCTCTCTGAAATCAATAAAGATATATTAAAAAAATAAATAGTATGATCAACTTCCACCCCTCTCCCCAAAGACTATCTCCCAGCTTTAATAATTATCAATATTTTGCCATTCTGATATCACCTCTAGCTTTATCAGTGACACCCCCCACATATACATGTCATTCTTCTACAGTTCAGACCATCTTAAGCTCTCTAATATGGGCTTAGCAGAAAACCCACACAGAGTTTTGTCACAGAGCATCATGTTAACTTAGTGGATAACCTTCTACTTCTGTGGGTATTTACCCATCTTAGGGTCTGAGTCTTTGTTTTTCTTTTCAGAGCAGACATTTCTTTGCATAACAGATCCCAACTCCTTTTTGTTCAAAGGCCAAGGTGAAAGTACACCTAATAAAGCATTTAATTTCCAACTGACTTATTTCACAGATGTCCAGAGGTGTGAAAAGACTTGCCCAAAGTTAACAGAATTAGAAGCCAAATTCCCTTTTAATTAAGATGAGTCAGAAATTTTTATTCTGAAGAGGGGAAACAAACATCCTTGTAGCTCCCTAATTTTGTTCATTAGTTTCCTCAGAATTAAGTAAAACTGTGGATAATTCTTTGTTTGCCTTTGCTTCCTGTTCCAAGAATGGCAGGCATTGTCCTTTTTCTGGGATGAAAATGGCAAGTTTAAAGTGATTATTAAAAGAACTCTTTGAATTTTTATGTCTCTTAAAATTCAGATCTGGGGTGCAATTGGAGGACAGTGTCAGAGACCCTGTTCTTTCACTGTGGTGTACTTACTGTTGGCTAAGTACTGCCTACTTTTCATTTAGCCCACGATCAGTTTCAAATGTTGGGTCTCTTCCACATAGACTTTTCCAGACATTGTCCTTTGCACTCTAGGATCTGTTTTGTCCACCTTCCTTAACATTTTGAGATGTTAGGATTGTGGGTATGCTATAGTCTTAAGAGCTTGAATAACATAAAAAGGATTTCTTTAATAAAAGTTTTAACTGAATTTTTCTAGTGAACAGTAAGGAGTTCCTTACAAAAGAAGAAAGCCAAATACCAGTGGATGAAGTGTTTTTCTATAGGTAATATACTTAATATAGTTTCATTTGGGGAACTGTTAAATGTAACTGTTTACATTCCATAAAATGCTTTGTTAACATAGGCCAACCTTGAAAAGATAGAAAGACCTATCAGTATCCATTTTTGTGAAGATAATTTATAAGTTAGTAATTTTGCTAACATTAAGATATCCAAGTGAAACTAAAACAAGTAAATATGGGGGTTTTGTTTTTACTAATATAGCATAATTTTTGTTTCATGAGACTTGACATTATAGAGCCTAATCTTTAATTCCCTTTTATAACACAGTAATTTTCTTAGAGGCTTTAAATCTGTATTAGGCTAATGTAATTACAAACAACTCATGAGTAATTTGTCCAAAATGTGGCTCTAAGCAGAGTTAGCAAAATTCACTGTGCTGCTATAGAGATAAGTCCTAAACCTACTGGTATCATTACTATATGCTAAGTTTCACTGTACCCCATTATGACAATAGGTCTGACCGATAAAATTTTGTGACTAGAGGTCAGCCACGTTAAGATGAGTTGAGGTATTTTTATGAAGAACTTAACCTAAATATCTGAAATTTATACTTAACATTTTGGAAGTTTCCCACTGTTCTGTAGAATTCAAAACTTTTTTCTATAATAAATAAAAATTTTAGTCATTTATATCCAATTGAGTTAACAACTTTTACACTGGTTTCAAGTGGGCCTTATAGTAAAATTATCAAATACATAACATGAATTTTATTTTAGGTATTATAAAAAAGTTGCTCTTGTTAAAGAGAAACAGAAACGGGATGCAGATGAAGAAAGTATAGAAGATGTGGATGATGAGGAATTTGAAAAGATGATAGGTAATTTGTTGACTTTAATTTGAAAATAATTTATTACTATTTATTTATAGAACCATAGAGTGTTAGATGTAGAGGTGGCCTTAGTTTAAAAAATCATTAAACTGCCCTCACTGGTTTTGCTCAGTGGTGAGAGCCTCGGCCTGCAGACTGAAGGGTCCTGGGTTCTGTTCCAGCCAAGGGCACTTACCTCGGTTGCAAGTACGATCCCCGGCCCTAGCCGAGTGCGGGAGGCAACCATTCGATGTGTCTTTCTCACACTGATGTTTCTCACTCTCCCTCTCTTCCCCTCCCCCTCTCTGAAAAAGCAATGGAAAAGGATATTCTCAGGTGAGGATTAAAAAATAAGTAAAAAATAAAGACTTATTTTAACTAAGAACACCATGCAAATAAATGGAGGATTAAATATTTTGGGGGGATATGGTAATTCACCCACATTTGCTGCAGAAAGATATGTAGTTCTTTGACGATTTATGGAGCAAAAAACATTATATTTTACATGAGTATATTCATTCTTAAGGCCAAATCTCCTATGAAAGAGAAATCATTTTTACTATTCCTAATCTCCTTACATTATTAGTAGCAATAGTCTACTATTTCATCTATTTTATCTTTATACTCCACAGAGCTAGAAAATTTTAATTGAAATTTAGACTGAAACAAAACATGAGAAATTAGAAAGGCTTACATTGAGTTCACTTAAATAGTTCTAATAGAGTAAAAAGGACTGCAGTATCTAAATATTTGATATTCACCCTCTTTTTATAAAAGAACTGTAGAAGCTGAAATTAACTGGAACCCATTTTAATTTAGGAATTTAATTAGGTCAGTATATGCACAGGTTTATTTTGGTGTTTGTCATAAACGGAAGAATCATGACTTTTGATTCAGAAATAAGACATGTCAACTTTGTTATTTTTTGTTATATCTCACAATTTGTATATTCTCTGGCAGATACATTTGAAGATGATAATTGTTTCACCTCTGGAAAGGATGATCTTGATTTTGCTGGGTAAAATACATTTCTTCAGTATTTTCTTTTAACTGTTTTCTCAGCATTTCCCAAATTGCTGTCCTCAGAACAGCAGAGGTATTGAAAAAGCTTGGGAAATTGGATCCAGTACTTTCATTTTGGACCTTTTATAATTCATATTGAAGTTCTGTAACTCTCCTTTTAAACCTGTTAATAGTCTAATATCCTGGTAGTCACCAAATCACAGTTTAGAAAACTGTTCTTATTTACTCTTCCTTCAGCAATGTGAAAAAGAAAACAAAAGGAGCTAAGGGTGAGCCAGAAAGTGAAGATTCGGAAGATAGTGATGACGACCTTGAAAACCTGGATGATGATGAAGTGTCTTTAGGAAGTATGAATGAAGAATTTACTGAAATTGATGACGATGGAGGAACATTCATGGATGTGTTGGATGACGAGAGTGACGGCATTCAAGGTAAGCATTTTTAAAATATAAGACAGAAACAAACTGTATCTTCCTTTCTTCCTCATGTAGGCTAGTTTTTCTTTTGAATGTTTTTTAATATTACTCTGTATTCAAGTTAATACTCAGATCGGCCAAACATTTGAAGAGGACCTTTTCCCCCTCTCATTTGGAACTGGAAGGTGTTTTTTTTAAAGCATTTGAGTATTGAGTTTTGGACTTTTATTTTAATCAATAATTAGGCTATCTGTGTAATACATGTTGAGTTGTTACGTTGCCCCCTGTAATTTATTTTATATTATTTTGTTATTTTTATTTATTTTATTTTTTCCATCACCATTTATCCCCTCTATGCCTTCTTCCACCTCCACTCTCCCCCCCGGCCCAGTGCAGTCACCACACTGTTGCCCTTTTTAATGTTAGAATAGTAATTACCATTTTCTAAAAGTAAATCAATATTCATCATTCATCATAACCCTGTGGCAGTCTTGTTTTTTTTAAATTACTTAATAGCTCATTTTTTGGTAATAGAACTTAATGAAGTCAGCTCCAACGTCAATTCTAAGAAAAGCAAGAGGAAACGTGCAAATGATTTTGACTTTGCTGAATCATTTCAAGGTAAGAAAATGCATTTAGTGTTTTTGAAACCTAAGCAGTGTGCATATGAAAGTTGTTATTCATTATTATTTCGGGAAATTAACTTTTCTAAATTGTTGGTTAGTACAATTTAGTTCATTTTTATAATGGGTAGTAACAGTTCTATGTATTTTAATATGTGAAAATTATTTCCCACATACACCTTCAATTATTTTTTCTTCCTGAATTCTTTCCTCTCACATCTGAGTGTCTCTAGATCATTTATGTTTAAACCATTCAATTATGTGTAAGCCTGGATTTTCAGTGGACACCTTTTGCCTTTTCTCAACCAAGTCTTAATCTTTGCCACTTTACCCTTCTAAAAATCCATGCTCTTTATTAACTTCATTTTCCTCTTTTATGAGATCTGCCACCTTGCTGCCATGACAGAACAATTCTAGCCTCAAAAATATCTTATATGAAACAGATATGAAATACTCTAATTTGTTCTCTAACATTTTTTTAAAGTATATCATCACATTATTATTTTAGTGTAACACTTGTAAGGTACTAATAAAATAAAAAAGTACTATTATTTGGTGACAGCCTTAAGTTTCTGATAAAAATGTAGACAGCACTAAAAATAAATATTTTACCCCATAATTCTGTGGATAAATACACAGGCGCCCTGCTGGTGTGGCTCAATTGGTTGCCCCAAAAGGTTGCCAGTTCTATTCCCAGTCAGGGCACATATCTGGTAGGGGGCATGCAGGAGGCAGCTGATTGATGGCTTGCTCTCACATTGATGTTTCTCTCTCTCCCTCTTCCTTCCTCTGTCTAAAAATCAGTAAAAAATATTTTCAAAAAAATACACAGGCTTGTGCTTTTTTTCACACTTTGCCTCTCTAGCTTCCACTTATGAATAAAAATAGACTTGCAAAGCTAAAAACAAAACACTGGACAATATTTTATTAAAATTGAATAAGAAGTATTAAAAACTTTTGACATTAAATGTTTTGACAATATCAAAACTAATAAAAATTACTTATATATTGGTAGTAGTCTCAGGTTTTTATGCGTACAAAATTTTTATCAGCTATTTCAAACACTGCTAACAATCAGTCCTCTTAATTAGATTGATTTACCTGGTACATATCTAAATTATAACATGTCTTCCACATTTTGTTTTCAATAGAGTGCTGTAAGGTTTTGCTTTAATAGTAGCATATGCTCAAATAAATATAAGGCAAAGTCTTCCTCAAAATCATCTCTCAGAAAATCAATGTTGCTTTATATCAAGTCTTACTGAGCCTGTCATATTAAAAGATGCTCTCTCAGTACCCTTATTTTTAATAATAAAGTACTGTTTCAGAAGACAGTAGTCTGAAATATCAAATCTCAATAATAGTTTCGGATGCAGATTAACGTGTACCTGGCAGAATTGATTAAAACAAAGGAGGCAAAGGAATTTCAGACTTGATTGAGGACTTCACCTTAATCTGCACATGTTGGATATCCCTAAGGATAATCAAACCTTAAGGAAACTTTAAGAAGGCAGTGCAGCAAAAGTGTTTACTAACTGAAATTACAGCTCTATACCTATAAGATGAATGAAAACAAACAAAAAAAACCTTTCCTAATTCTATACCAATGAACATTTTAGCTTCAGATAAAATAGTCAATAATAGCATCATACACAGCTCTTAAAAAATATAACATACATTTCACTTTGATAAAAATTAAGATGAAATTCTCTAGAAACTTTTTTTTTTAATATATCTTTATTGATTTCAGAGAGAGGAAGGGAGAGGGAGAGAGATAGAAACATCAGTGATGAAGAGAGTCGTTGATCGGCTGCAGCCCTCAACCAGGACATGTGCCCTGACCGGGAATCGAACCCTGATCTCCTGGATCCTAGGGTCGACGCTCAACCGCTGAGCCATGCCCAGCTGGGCTCTAGAAACTATTTTACCAAAAGTGGCTCTGGTATATTCATGCAAAGACTTGTGCACGATTGTTCATAGCAGCATTATTCGTAATAGCCAAAAAGTGGGAACAGCCCAGTGTCCATTGGTGACTGAATAGTAAAATATGGTATAGCCATGTAATGGAATATTATTCAGGAGTAAAATGGAATGAAGTGCCAGTACATGCTATAACATGGATGAGCTTCAAAATTGTTGCACGTAGTGAAAGAAGCCAGATACAGAAAACCACTTATATGATTCCACTTATATAAAATAGCCAGAAAAGGCAAAGCCTTCATGGGATATTACCACAGATGGGCACTAGGGATCTTTTGGAGTGGATGGAAATGTTCTACAATTGCACTGAACAACACTGAACAGCTGAACAACTCTGTAAATTTACCAAAATGTATTGAGTTATACTCTTAAAACAGCTTAATTTTATGATGAATTTTATTCCTTAGTACTCTAGTAGTGCCAGAGACATGGACATCAAAGATGCAGAGTTTGGATAGTATGTTTTCAGGAAATGGATAAAAACTATTTAATAAATATTAAAAATAGATGTTTTACTATTTTATCTACTTTGAAAAGTTTATATATCCAGAATTATGAGGTTTTATTTTTAAGGAGAACCCCTTTATTTTGAGCAATATAAACAAAACTTTATTTATAACATAATACATACACCTTCCAAAAATTTCTTCACAGTCCAAAGAATACAATCTCTGGCTTAATTAGAATTTACATTTTGCCTTAAAATATTCCAAAATCCATCCATGTCAACTTTGGAATTTAATCGTGCCTGATACTATGAAATAGGGTAAACCTTGATCAGTGGCCAAATCTGAAAGGCAAGAAGACATAATAGTCATCTGAACAATTCTATTAGGATACTAACTTTTAAAAAAAACAGTATATACTAACTGTTAAATACATTTCTGTCTTTAAGTGCCAGCTACCTAATGGTGTTAGAAGATAACTGCAATTGTGTATTTTAGCCTGAGTATAATTTTTTTAAACAAAACTGTATTGAAAGATTTGTATTTTTCCAAAATCATTGGATTTACAATTTAATAATATAGGTTTATACTTCTTTTAGGACCCAGGAAAACAAAGAAAAGAAATCTCAGTGACTCCAACCTATTTGTATCTGCTGAAGAGGTAAGTAAGGCTAATGTACTACTTTAAGAAGTTAGCTATTGAACATTGTCTTAAGTTTTCTGATAAATATACCCCCCCCTTTTTTTTTTTAAGTTTGGCCACCTATTGGATGAAAATATGGGATCCAAGTTTGACAACATTGGCATGAATGCCATGGCTAACAAAGATAATGCAAGTAAGTAACTTGAATTTTTTTGTTAAGTAGCTTTATAAATGCTTTATAGACATTTTAATTTTTTCCAATATTCATAGTTACTGGCTTCAGTTCTTTTGTCAGTAAAAAGGGTTCAGGGGAAATAAAATCTTCAGAGCAATTTGTTCCTTTCCTGTCCTAGTCTTTTAATTATAAAATGGTAATCTTTGACATTAAATAAAGGAAAGTAACAAACAAGCAGGGGATTTGCATAGTGGTTGGCAAACTGTAGTCCCTGGCAGACCCCAAGTTCCTGTTACTCAGTAGGAAGTTCTGTGGGGCCCCCAGGACTCTGCAGTGCCGTGTGCTCATCTTTCCTCTCCCCGCAAAGGTCTCAAGCAGCTCAGATGGGAGGCTGAACGCGATGACTGGCTACACAACAGAGATGTGAAGAGTATCATCAAGAAGAAGAAAAATTTCAAAAAGAGGCCGAAAACCACTCACAAAATTAAAAAGCAAAGAAAATGAGTGTTTTCTAGATAAATTATAAATTCAAATTCTACTTACTTCTAACTTTTGTTGTTCAACCATTTTTCTTGATCTTGCTCTCTGATTCCATACATTCCGGAATATTCAATGGATTTGTAATAAACTATAAAAAAAAAAAATCATTTATAAAATCATGTAAAAATGTTAAAATTAAATAGTATTGAGAAATATCAAACTTTTTTCCTTCTTGCTACATATTTCATGCAGAAGCTGTAGCACCTATACTAATCATTGTAATGAACACTATTTATTAGGCAGATACTGTGCTAATTATGTAATGTTACCTCATCTGATCCTTATAACAATTTGTGAAGTGGGTGTGATTATCTCTACTTGGCAGAGAAACAGCTCCAAGATGTTAGCAAACCTGAGATTGGTTTGATTCCATCACCACCTCAGTTATGTTCCATTCCATAGTCCACGTTCTTAACCACTGGAAGAATTAAGACTCCAGCCCATGAGGCTAACGGTTCTCATCTTAATAACTGTAGGTAAGAATTTTCTCTACTGTGTTTTCTCAGAAGGAGCTAAAATGGGGATGAAGAGGTTTTTTTGGAAATAGATGTTACAAAATAAAGTCATTTAGCCCTTAATTGGTCATGAAGAAATTACTACTTAGTTTATAGGTTACCTGAAAAAGCTTTTTGTAGTTTTATTTTTACTTAAGGAAAAAGTTATACACAAATACCTATAAGGTGAACAGCTTGTGTGAAACATACCTTCCAAGATGGAGGGAAATTTCCTGCTCATTGTTTGCCTGAAATCTAATGAAAAAAAGAGTCTTAAAATTAGACATGATTAGAAATTCATTATATTAAAACACGCAGCCATAACTTAGTGCTAGCCTTAGGGTAGGGATAAAGAAGGGATCCCACAGATTAGAAATTTTTGTTAAGATCCTTCTGGTAATCCAGGAACTATATCCTTTTGGGTGTAAATTATACTTGCATACAGCCTTTTGTAGTTATTTTGAAGTTTTAAAATTTGTGGCCTACATATGATGTATTTATTTAGAAATGGTATTTAAAAGCAAATTTTCAATGTTAATATATAATTCCCTTATGTAACTATATAAATTATTTTTATGGATGCAATTTACCTTGTTTTGGAATTAGAAATAAGGCTGTACAATACCCAGGTTTTTAAGTAAGTACTTTTAAGAAAACAAATGACACGTTTCAAAGATGGCCCCCACTGGGGACTGCTATTCCCTGCTTTAGTAAAAGAGAAAGCAGTACTTCCTCATTTAAAAGTTTGTGAGCTCTCATAAAATTTCATCCCACAAAAAGTCAAAGCACTTTCAGCAACAGCCAGCTGCATGGAAAAGGCTTTCAGTGCCCAGGACTGAGCAGAACTCTACAAGCCTAAGAAACTGGTTACTTAGACAATATGGCTATGCCGCTTACTCTCGGTTTACCAAACGATGAGGTGTGTTTGCTCCATCTGGACTCCCAAATTGAGCTAGACTAGGACATTTGCTCTATGCCTTACCCACCCCCTAGTAAAACCCAAGAAAGTGTGAAACTTTCCCTAGTCTACAAACATTAATTTTTTTAGGAGGAATCATTTACAGTAAACACCTAGTTTCCCCTTGTGGCTATAAAAATGCCTAATCATCTGAAGAAGCAGTTTTAAAAAAAATGCCATTTAGTACCTAAAATGTATTAGCAAACTGTATACCCCTCTATAAAACATTACTTCTGAATTATGACTACCTTGGCTTGTGTCCATCTTTTTAAACAAAATATATGCTCCAAAAACGCCCACAAACTCAGCTACTAAAACTCCTTTAAAGATCTTCTTTGCCAGTGGTTCCAAAGTGCGGGCCATCCTAAGTTTAACAACAAATACATGTAAACCTAAATGAGCATATTAAAATCTAATACCCCTTCTATAAAAATAACTCCAATTCATTCCCAGTTTACCTGTATAGGAATAAAACCCCAAAGTTACTGATTACTTGATTGTATTAGACATGCCCCACGGTCCTAGTTTCCAGTTCCCACGCTCTGGAGGCACAATGAACCAAAGACATGATTGGGTAAAGTACAGAGGAGATTTGAAGAAGGCATCGTAAAAAGAACTCACAATTTATGGAATTACGATTTTAAAACTCTCTAAGGATATATAGAATGGTGAGAGGGTAAATAAATATATGATCGAATGGGTGCAGTATTTGAAAGCTCTTTGTAAAGTACCCTACAAAAGTAAGGTTATTCTATAAGTGGTTGTACATGTTTATAGCTGGAGCTTTTCATTTATTTATACAATGTCATACATTGAACTATGTGCCACAGTCCAGGCATTTTATACGAAGCTGAGCAATAACTGGTTCTTGTTCCAGAAAAGCTGCTTTTCTTACAGTATTTTCAAACTAAAAATGCACACCCTGGGCCTCAACCTGCAATTCCCCAACCCCCAGATTCTGATTTAACAACTCTCGGGTTGGTGTCCCGTGATCTGCCCTATAGCCGGCAACTCCAAATAATGTTTACACAAGAGGCCCCTGGACCAAATGAGGAAGAAAACCGACCGACATCACCCAGGAAGTGGTAAGACTAGACTTTAGATCCTGATTCCCTTCCTGTAATGAAAATAAAAGCTAATCACAAGAGAGGGTCTGAGTCATCCTTTCTCTCAAAGCTAAGCAAGGTAAGGGCTTAATAACAGGTAATAGCCAACGTGACTCTTGCCGAGTATAGGAAATGGAAACCCAAGTTTTTGCTCCGCCTCCTCATAACCCCAAAGTCAAGGACAACGGGAGAACCCCTTTTTACTCAGTATTTTGATACTGCCCTGCGTATGCTCTTCCTGGCATTGCTCTCTGTCCTTGGTGCAGGTGGCATGTTCTCCAGTCCTCCAGTCCCAGCTCTGCTCACTGTCAGCCTTCACTCCGTTCACTGACTCCTTCCACAACACCTGAGGGCGGGGGCCATTCAATCCCCTGCCTTCCTAGGATTATCCTACTAAAATCGGTATCAGGTGTCCCTTCCCCCCAAATTCCTTTTCTCATTTTGATAATGTGATCACCCTGGGGACTAAAAGATTAAACTTTACTATTCTTACCTAAAAGAAATGAAGCAGAGGAATAAAAAAAAAAAACATCAGGCAGGTGAGTGCGCGGGGAGAGCCGTTTGGCTGCTCACTGCAATGCTGTACCACGCACAGGAAGGCAGTCCTGAGCCCTACGGGGAACTATCGGGTTACTTTTAATGTTCAAGGGGGCGGAAAGAACGAGGCCTGCCTGTAGCCACAGTGTGAGGAATCCCAGTAAGATTTCGTTTCGTTTGTTGGAGAGGGTGAGGTTAAGGGTTCAAACAGTAAAGTCCAAATAACACTGTATAATAAGTCATTTACCTTCCTTGAAAATGTACATATATGGGCGCGCGCGCACACGTTTTACATTACGGTCCCTCCGCTTCAGGAGAGTGGTTTCTATGATACGCCCATTAAATAAAGACACGACGGCACACTGCCCAGGACAAAGTGCGGTGACCAGCTTGCAGAGGAGGAACGGGAGCAGACAAGGCTTCTGAGAAGGATGGACTGAGACGGAGTGTACAATAAAGCCGTCCTCTGATGGGCTCAAAGAAAAGCCGGGCTGTGGTCGTAGGGTTACCATCACCCTGGGCTGAGAAGCTGACTCGGGGCGCACGAGCTTGAGACGGTGTTCAGTGTTGCACCCGAAACCCCCTCATCTGTGCGCCAAAGCTGGAAATCGACGCAGCTCAGCGTCTCCAGCGACAGGGTTTCACACAGCCAGGCCTCCCGCTGGCTAGATGCTGCGACACGGTTCCCACCCGCCTCTGGGCTTAATCAGCAAAAGCGGTCTTTCCAGGCTCCGCCGTCAGCGAGGCGCTGCGCGCGGCTCAGGCTGGCTCCCCGCGACCCGCAGCCCCTCGCCGCCCCGCATCGCCGGAGCCCCTGCGCCCCCCGCCTCCCCGGAGCCCCCTGCGTCCCCCGCCTCCCCAGCTCCCCGGAGCCCCCTGCGCCCCCCGCCTCCCCAGCCCCCCGGGGCCCCCTGCGCCCCCCGCCTCCCCAGCTCCCCGGTGCACCCTGGCGCCCCCGGCTCCCCCGGGCCCGGGATTCCCGGGCGCTCCGGCCCCGGCTGCGCCGCTCGGGCCGCGGGGCCAAGGTCGCGAGCAACCCGGAAACACTCGGGCCGTTCCCGCGCTCGCTCCGCCGGCGGGGAGACAGGACACCGCGTGTCCTCAGCATGACCCCAGGACGCTACCAAGGTCCCCCCAAAACTGGCCGCACTCCCCGCTCTGGGTAGCCCAAGTCTAACCTGCAAACCAGAGCCGGGCGCCGACCCGAGCCGCGGGCACGCGAGGCTGCGCCTGCGCGAGGGTTGCAGAGCCCCGCCCCCGCCGGCCACGCCCCGCCGGCCACGCCCCGCCGGCCACGCCCCCGCCGGCCCCGCCCCTCGCTGGGCCCCGTCCCGCTGCAGGCCCCTGCGGACGCACCGTGCAGTCTCGGCTCTGCGGCAGCCGGTCCTGGCACTGTCCCCGCCCCTCGTGCATACGGGACAATCAGAGTCGAGCAGGTAGAACTGACCCAGGGAAACAAGAATCAGGGCCCCTGTTACCAATTCAAAACGGCCCCGGCTCCTGCTGAAGTTACAGGCGTTAGTGTCAGAACAGGGCCCACCCACATCGTCTTCTTCAATGTTTATTCACTAAGGTGCAAGCAAAGGGCCACACCAACGTTTGAATAAATGTCTCAAATTCTATCTTTCCCAGGGAACAAACACTCAGTATAGTGTAAGGACAATCCCACTAAGCAGCTTGGCAGAAAGTCCAGCCCGACCCTTTTTCCTTGGGGGAGGGAACTTCTGAAATACACAACCTTCCCACCCAGGGTGAACAGCATCCCCATTACGTAAGGAAATAAGACCTTCGCTGGTAAGTGCTGTATGGAAATTAAAAAGTGGTAAGACACATGTTCTAATTTTACCTTTTTACAAACAAAAAAAAATAATCACAACTATAACGAAACCCATATACCTTTTCCTCATTAGGCACTCTCTTTGGTCAGTTCTTTCCTTAAAATGGAGATTAAAAGTTGCCCCTCCTCCCCCATCCACCACAGCTTCAGGAAGATTCCCTCTGTTGGCTTAGAAAGTTCCCTCAGTTCTATGATGCACGTGTTCCCATGGGTTTACATTTCTCAGATTGAAATGCATCTCACAATTGCTGTGTACACTTGACACAGTGATTTTCCAAAATGCTGTTATTAAGTAAATTTTCTAGAACCCAGGAAACTTATTTCCCTTGTGATCATAAAAATCTCTCTCCTCAGAAGGTAAGAGGTTTGCTTGTTTGTTTTTCCAGTGAAAAGTCCCGCGGCCTCGTTTCTTATAGCAGATGAGGAAGCACCAGGAATGCCCTGGCGCTGGTGAGCCTGGGGCCTCGGAGACGGGCCCGCTGGAGCTGCCTCTTGGCCAGGAAACAGGCTGCGTTCCAGTCCCAGCTCCTCGAGCAGCTGGCTCCGCTTCGCTCCGCAGAGCCCCAGCCAACCTGCCTGGGGACAGGCACAGCAGCAGCACCGATTCCTAGGGCCCTCGGGAACGTGAAGTCACATGCAATCAGCCGCGGCAGCCGGCCAGCCTGGCAGGGCGTCGTACATACGAGTGATGGATTTGTGTCATGAAACGATGTTTGCTGCTCTTTTAACCGAAACATGAGTGACTGCAGCAGCTAAGTACGCATAACTAGGAGTTAACCTCTTAAGTTTTAGCGTTAGTTTAGGAAAAAGGCAAATGTAGTTTTTTAAAAACTATATTCCTGAGGTTAGAGGGGATGAAAATGGGAGAAGAATGAGAACGGGGTGGAGACTAGAAGGGGAGAGAAAGAAGAGAAGCTGGGGTATGTTCGCGGATGCCTGGCCTAGGAGTCAATACTGACCCAGAAAGTGTACTAATTAGGTTAGAGGCTAAATTACTGTAACAAAGAGACTGAAACTTCGGTGGGCCCAGCGTGAGAAACAGCTGTACTCTTTCAAATACAGTTTAGAAGGTTAGTTACGTGCAGGGCGGGTGTGCGAGGGTGGCTTTATGTCACCAGGTTGTCCAGCGAGCCCGGTTTCCTGTGTCTTGGTCTGCCACCCCCTGGAAGGCTGTTTTTCTCTGAATTTGCCATCTGGCTGGCCAGCACCCCGTCTGTCCTGCAGGCGTGGGAAAGGGGATAGAGAAGGACAGGGAGCCATCAGCTTCCTGTGTTAAGGACAAGGCCAGGGAGGTGCAGGCTTTACGTCTGCTCGCCTCCCGCTAGCCCCAGGGCCACACCAAGCTGCGCGGGAGGTGAGAGTGACAGCTCAGTTTATCCAAAGGCCAAGGAACAGAGTGCCTGCCGGGGAAAGACCGAATGGCCGAGCGTGAGCAACTCATTCCAGCTCTCGTCGTCGCCACTTTACACAGGCCTTGGAATGCATTATGAGCTCAGAATAACACAACTAGCAGGTGGTTCGCGGGCTCTTTTCCGCCCCCCTGAATGACCTCTCCATCCCATTACTGTCACGCCACGTAGGATGTATGTGCAAAGCTTTCAACCGAAGACAGAGCTGGGGGTTCATTCCGTGAATTGCTTTTTGCTAATGAGAAAATTGCACGCCTGATTCAATTAAGTAACTATTTGTTAGGCATTTAATGTCTGTTCTTGTCTATTAAGAGCTTCCATTCTTATGTTCGCGGTAGGGGGTGCTCCTGATGGTAATGTAATCAACCCCTGGGGTAAAAGTCTCCCATCCTCAGCCTGTTTTGCACCTGTGGTTTGCCTTTTGCCAGGGGCAGGTATTCAGAACGGCTGGGGCGGACTGTTGGGGAGAATTACAGGACTCCCTCCTCCTGTGCAGGGGAGGAGCCCTTCGTTCCACCCCTGCAAAGCTCCTCTAAAAGCCATCCCCGCCCCACGGAGCAGGCTGAGTGACTGGGAGCCAGCATGGCCGGCACGTCCAAGTTTATTGACTACATTGATGAGGCTTTGGAAAAATCCAAAGACACTGCACTTTCTCGCTTGTTTTTCACCTACCAGGGGATTCCTTACCCAGTGACCATGTGCGCCTCAGAAACCTTCCAAGCCTTGGGCACCTTTGAAGCCAGAAGCGATGACATCGTGCTGGCATCTTATCCGAAGTGCGGTAAAGAGCTCCTGCTCTGCAGGCCACTTCTTCAGGGCGTGGGGCGGGCGGGTGCGGCAAGGCCGGAGGGAGGCGACTGGCCTGCGGGGGGCCAGCCAGAAATCGGAGGCTGGTGCGGGAGGCAGAGAGGCCGGAGGGGCTGGCAAAGGGCCACGAACGAATGCGGGAGGCCGGTTGCCACGGAGCACTGAGGGCAATAGAGAAGTTTTCATCTTGTTTTGTTTTGTTTTTGTTTTTTAAAATATATCTTTATTGATCTCAGAGAGAGAAAAGGAGAGGGAGAGCGAAATAGGAACATCAACGATGAGAGTCATTGATCAGCTGCCCCCTGCACGCCCCCGACTGGGGATCGAGCCCGCAGCCCGGGCCTGTGCCCTGACCGGGAATCGAACCCCGATCGCCTGGATCCTAGGTGGACGCTCAACCGCTGAGTTTTGATGGAAGAAAAAGCATAGCCATGCCCATAATTTAGATAATGATTTCCATGAAATCGGTTCTTTCTTTTTCACGACCAAACATCAACCCTCCGGTTTCTGAAAGGAGTTTTACAGTGGTCGTTTATCAGTGGAAGAAAAACATTACGAATCTCAACCACCCTATTTTACACAAACAACTTTTGTTTTTTTAACTGTTATTTTATCTCTGTTTATTATAGCCAACCCCACTCATTTAATATTTTTCTTTCTCTTAACTGATGCTGGGTTTTTATAAAATCAAAGTTATATACTCCTATTGAAAATATTCATTACTGTAAGGTATATAATATATGATATATAATAAGCAATCATTGCCACAGCATAAAATTTTTCTATAAGGAATATATTCTAGATTCAAAAAGAACTGTCTCATCACAGGAGAAATCTGAGAAGTTAAATTTTATATTAATGTAAATAAATACTGTTTTCCACAGCCCAGGTTATTTTAAGCACAGAAGAACCAACTGTACATACATCAGGGAATGGTGGTAGATTTTAATTTTTATGATGTATATGCTAAAGTAACATGCTTTTACTATATCAAGACTCTTTAATGAGTTTGATTGTCTGATTTTTCTCATAGGTTCAAACTGGATTCTTCACATCATTAGTGAGTTAATATTTGCTGATTCTAAAAAAAAGTATGAATGTCCAGAATTCCCAATTCTTGAATGTGGGGACCCAGAAAAATATCAGGTTAGTAGTAAACAGCCTTTAAACTTATAGAATACTATCAAATGAGGATTTCTTCTGTTTTGAGGATCTTTTAGTGTTGAGTTCAGAAAGTACAATACTAATAATTATTGCAACATATTGTGTGCTTACCATATCCTCAGCACTTTTCAGGGATTATCTCATTTTATTACAGACTAACCTTTTCACCATTTTACAAAGACTAAAACTATTAGAGACTTGCCCAAAGTCAAGGAGGTAATAAATGGCAGGGCTAAGATTTGAACCTGTTTTCAGATTTGAGTTGTTAAAAAAAAAAAAGAGGGAAAGCTTTAGTAAAAAGGAAGACTTCTAAAAGCATCTAAATTAACATGAAAATGTCCTATAAGGCGAGTGAGACATATGATTGTAGCTCCAGGGCTTCTGGAAAATGTTTTAACTCAGTGTGGTATTTGGGTTTTGAATATGTGTAATTTATCAGAAATGTTTATATTTTTTCTCCAGGTAATTTTAAAGACATGATTTTGTATTTTTGTAATTTCACCATACCTAAAAACAAAGATACTTTTCCATGCAATATGCCTTTTGTTTTAAAATAGAAGTGAGAGGATGAACTCCACATACAAGTTATTCGCTTCACAGAAAAGTTTTCTAAAATACACGTATTTCCTTAAACGAGATGTAGCTATACCCAGTCTTTACTCTGTTTACAGTTGGGTAGATCACGCATTTTCACGAACATATTATGGTTTATCTAGTTTTGTTACAATTAACTTCCATTTTCCCCTTGGATATTTTTCTAATCCTTTCCGGAACTTCGGCATTTCTCATACGTCTTTATGTGATTTTTGGTCATGCAGTTTGGTGGAAAAAGGACTCTATCGCTTAATCTGAAAATTACCACCTGTGTGATTTTTCACAATGAGCTTAAAATGTCAAAGCTGTTGTTAATCTCTAAAATGGGGGTTACAATATCCACCTGAGAGGATTACTGTGAATGAATGTAAAAGTACATCCAAATCTAAAAAGTGCAATTTATGTGTATCAAGTGTCAGGACTCCTAATCACTACTTAAACCCATATGATTGATTTAAATTGTTTATTTTAAAACTTTTTTTTTTTTTGCCCCATTGCTTGAGTTGGAATCTCACTAAGTTTTTACAAAACAATTGGCTACAAACAACTAAATATTATTTTATCACTTGAAATGATGTGACTGGCCAAGCAGTGAGTAACCTCCACAAGCACAAGCAGTGAGTAACCTCCACAAGCATAGAAATGAATACGTGATGCCTTAGCCCCCCCAGCCCCCCTGCCCATAACACACACTAAGGGCCTGATTTTAAGATGAGACCCTTAACCCTGGCAGATTAAACAGGTTAACGTTCATTTTTAAATTATCGGTAGATCACTTTGCAAAGGATATGATTGTCTAACCACTATGCTGTACACCCAAAAATAAAACAAAATAATACTGAATGTAAACTGTAATTGAAAAATATAAGTAAAATTATTGGCAGAAGTAGGTTTTAAAAAAAGAAAGTAAAAAGAATCACCGAGTCCTTATGCTGAAGAATTTCTCTCATAAACTATTTCTCGGATATCTGATTGGCTGTGTGCTTTCCGGTTCTGTTGGGCTATTGGACTGAATGGAGTTTTACTGGTAAAACAAAGTAGATCTAGATGTTAAAAATGGGTTTGAAGGAGCTATGGGAAGACTTGAATATTTTGTAAAAGACCTTGCATGTAGAAGAGATACAAATTAAGTGAAAGAGTGGATTGCAGATTATGAGCATTCTTGAACAAAGTACTCAGTACGATTGTGGGAAAAGGTAAATTTTTCAAAACATGGCCCAAAAAATGATAAGCAGTATCCAACAAGGGGGTTCAAAAGGAAGATTTTCACTATTTATTCATTTATGATTCTCCCCTCTCATCCTCACAAAGGAAAGAGAAATTTAAAGAATACTGGAGGCCCTAGGGAGAGGAGGACGCAGCAATAGTAATGCGTAAAACTACCACTCAGGCACTAAACCTAGGAGCGATTCACACACACACGCGCACGCACACACGCACACACACGCACACACACACACACACATTCACCTTGTCCTATGTTTTTAAGAGAATGAAGCAGTTTCCATCGCCAAGGATTCTGGCAACTCACCTCCATTATGACAGGTTGCCCGGGTCCATCTTCAGGAACAAGGCCAAGGTGAGTGTCCTTTCCCACTGGAATTTCAGGTGGAGCGTTTAATGTATAGCTCTTGGCCTTCTGAGCTACGGGAGGGCTTTGCTGCTCATCACAGAATTTTAATAAGTGACGTGTGAGATTTGGGCATTTCTTTTATTGTTTCTTTCTTCAGATATATCTGTTGCAGTTGCCTTCAAATCAAAGGAATTTTCAGCTAGGATGTAAACCTTATACATATTTTAGACCCCGTTTTAGAGTGAAGAGAATTCAGAACCCAACTAGGATAGTGTTTAACAAAGGATACAACCTAGAAAAATGAGCAGAAATTGCCCCTTTGGTTCTGGCTGGTGAGCACTGTTTACCTGAAGTCTGAAACTATTTTATTTCTGAATTTGACCTGTGATAGCAAACTTCTTGTGCATAAATAACTATAGGTGCTTTAGCTACTCTTGGTTGTTTAAAAATCTTGTTTCATTAAACAGTACTGATCTGTTCTCATAATTATTAGTTTTTACCTAATCTGTTTTGGTTTCGCCTGTCTCTCCCCAATTCCCTATTTCTGGGTGCCTCGTTTCTCTGTCTCACGAGCAAGATGAGAATTAATTAAAATAAGGATTCGAATTCTTGAATGCCACAACAAGGGTGAGGGGACAGGGCAAGCGTAGCAAAGAAAGGGGAAAGCAGCAGGCGGGAGACTGCGATGGTAGCAGGAAGGAGGGGAAATAAGAGGGAAAAAGTCACTAGGGAGGCGGAGGCTTACAACCAGTGCCTTGTGGCCAGGGTGCAGGGTCCTAGGCGCTTAGGATTGGAAAATACCTTAAAGGGTGTCGACTCCAATCCCCAAGAGGTGTTTGGGTTCCACTAAGTGGCTGGCTGGCCTATGGCTGAGCCCCTCTCGCTTACGCCAACTTTGGACAGCTCGTTAAACAGTCTTGCTATTGAGAATCTCCCAATGTCACTGAAATATCACTTTAACATATAATCTCTCCAGTTTAATGTAGTTAAATATCATCACAAACCTAGCTGACTTTTCCCCCCTTAATTATTCCATAAGAAACATAGCTAAAGTAGTTTACAAAACATTTGGATTTGGAGTGAAACAGTTTCACTGTCACAAAAACATAGCAAGAAAAGAAATAGCCAAGGGAAGTGGTTCCTCACTGTCCAAATTTACAGCTTTGTAAAATTATAAACTGCTACAAGCCAGGGCGACTAATGAGTGTTACTCAAAGCCCCAAATATAACACCCTCGAGTGACAAAAATCTGCTCCATTTGGATCGGGGGCAGGAGTGAGTCTTAGATCTAAGTGAAGGACATAGACCCCAGCTTACTGCTCTCTGTTCAGCTGGATCCTGTGTGTCTCAGACAGACAAGGTGTTTTGAGATCCTGACTCCCTCTCAGTTTCATGTCATCTATATCTTTACCTAAATCACTCATTAAAACGACGACAGCCTAGTCAGGACATCCATGGCCTAGTGGAAATGCCATCAAAAGCCCCCCAGGCATGTTTACCTTAATGATTTCCCCTCTTTCCACGTGAATTCTATACGCCTAATTGCTTCTGCTTTCAGCTTACACTCTCCCATTTTGTAGGAGAAATAATTAGCAACAAATCTACTAAGTGGGAAACCGTGCAAGAAAAACTTGGTGTTAGTCCACAGCGACCTGTTCTTAGAGGACCATGTTGCCCCCTGCTGGTGACTTCTTCTTTTAGGTGGCCCTGGACCATCCAGTTAGTCAACTAGACGTTCTAGAAAACGTCTTCCTAGTGGAAGTCGGGGTCACAAGTCTCTACTTTGCAAACCCGTGCCTGCCTCCCTTCTGAGCCCGGAATGACCCTGCCCGTTTCCAGCCTTCTGAAGCGCTCTGTGTCGGCTCGGGCTCCTCAGTGGCCGTCCACAGGGCTCAACACTGTCTTCTTGGAGTGGAGTCCGTCCGGCAGGAGGCCTAACAAAATTCACGTGGAGCAACCAAATGGTTCCTGTAATCTTGTGGTTCTCTGGGCTTCAGTTTGCTCTTTACAATGTTTATTTCACACTTTTCATTGAAAATAAGTTCATTCCTCATCAGAGAAGGTAGGGGTCCCGTGGGAGGGCAGAGGTTCCGCTGCATCTGCATCACCCATCGCACCTCGGGCCCCAGAGAGCGGGCCTGCCATTCTTTGATCTTCTGACACCAAACTTTTAACATTTTTAAAATCACCCTTAATGTTATTTTGCAATTTTTACTTTGTTTAGGGTTTAACTTCTCAGATCATGCGCTTGTGAGCTTGCCCGTTACTGCTTTTTGTGTCTTCTGCATGTGCCTCTACTGTCTAAACTCAGCAGCAAACGCTCTCTCTTACATCAGTGTTCTTTCTCTTCCTTTCTCTCCTCTCCCCACGCTTCCCCATCTGCCACCTCCTAGTCCTCAATTTCTTACTGTCATTCTTTACATATTAACAAAATTGTGTAGTATACGAGGGGACACATGCTACTGCTCACCCTTTCACTTTTCCAAACTTCAAAACGTAGACCTAAATCAGTTAACTGCGTTTTATCTCCCTAGATATTGGTGATATTTCGAAATCCTAAAGATACTGCGGTATCTTTTTTCCATTTCCACAATGATGTCCCCGATATTCCAAGCTATGGCTCATGGGATGAATTCTTCAGACAGTTCATGAATGGTCAAGGTATGGCTGTTGGTAAAAGAATTATTCTTACTTTGACGCATGACCACAACATATAAAACATGTAGAAACTGCTTGGCTGAAAGCAAGGGCTTTGTGCTAATTATCATAATTATAATAATTATGAGAATATTACTATTAATGATATAATAGCTTAAATTTATTGAGTTGGTACTATTAACTAGGCATTCGACAGGTGTTAATTTATTTAAGCCTCACAACAACCCCATTTTACAAATGAGGAAACTAAAGCACAGAGAGGTTCAGGGAGCTGTGCGAAGTCCCCCAGTTATTAAGCACACAGCTGACCAGTGTCTAGCTCTGCACTGTCCAGTGTAGCAGCCACTAGCTACATGCGGCAACTGAGCACTTGAAAGGCGACTAGAACAACTGAGAAGTTAAAATTTTTATGTTATTCTATTTTAATGAATTTAAATTTAGATTTTTAAAACAGCACTTGATTAGTTTTTTGGAAACTTTTTAAAGTAAGTTTGGTACAAGTTGAGTGTGTGAATCTACTTTTCCAGCTGTAAGTTTTATGAAGTCAAGTGATTCTGATAAAAAGCTGTAAGTTTTATGAAGTCAAGTGATTCTGATAAAAAGTTGTAAGTTTTATGAAGTCAAGTGATTCTGATAAAAACTTAGCACTCTGGTTTTTAAGATTTAAAATACAAAAATAATGTGTAATGTTTCATTAATAATTTTTATGTCGATTACATGCTGAAGTAATAATATTTTATGGTACACTGGGTTAAATAAATATTGAAATTAATTCCACCTGTTTATTTTTGCTTTCTTAATGTGGCTACTAGAAAATTTTAAATTACAGATGTGGCTGACATTAAATTTCTGTTGGACAATACTGGTCTAGATAATATGTCTCATCATTTCTTTCTGGCATTATCTCTGTCCGTTTTTGTGTATCAGTCACTATTTCTGAATTATTTTATTCACCTAAATATTCATAACTGTCTGGTGTTTTTATCAAACCATTTTACAACTTGCTTAGTTGTGTTATTATTTATGAAGATAAAATGACCAAAAATCTGGCAATAGGACTGTCTTATGCCAGTTCTTCTGGAGCAGGGATTTGTAATAACTTGTAAACATCTTGTTTAAGCTCATTTGTAAACAGTTTATACTTTAGAACATAAATTAACCATCTATCATTTTAACCTCAGTTATTTCAAATTCCTTAAGGAGTTTTTTTTCTTGTGTTTTTAGTTTCTTGGGGGAGCTATTTTGATTTTGCAATTAATTGGAACAAACATCTTGATGATGAAAATGTTAAGTTCCTATTATATGAAGACCTGAAAGAGGTGAGGTTACGATTCTTAATACTTTATAGCAAGATTTATCATAAACTACAATTCAGAACACTCGTAATGTCTGGTTGTATGAACACATATTGTATTCAATTAAAAAGAATATTCCAGATATGGGGTATAGTGCTAGGGGGGAAAACAAACAACCTGTAAGTGCTTCAGTTGATTATCCAACATAAAGTCATGCTTAGCAATTTATACTAACAGTCGCTGCTTTATTTTCCTTGTATGAGAGACGGTCCAAACTAGGAATGTGAAAAGCAGTAGGTAGGTCTTACCTGCGATTTAATTGAACATGCATTGGGCTGGGAATTGATTTTTCCGTGTAATTTTTAATTGCTTATTCACAAACATTGAGTGAGCGATTGTTCAGCATTGTTCTAGGCCCTTGCGATACATCAGTGAGCAGACCAGACAAAGTGCACTGCCCTGGAGAAGCTCACATTCCAACTGGAGGAAGCCAGAATGACAAATCATAAACACAATGCAAATTTAAAAATACACAACGTGAGAAAAAAGAAATGGCATAGCTGATTAAGAAAAACTAGCAATGCCTGGGGGTGGGGGGTGGGACGCTGGGTAAATCCCAGTATAAAATAGGATGGTCAGGGCAAACCTCACAGAGAGGATGTGATTTAAACAAAGATCTGAAGGAAGTGGAAGAGCGAGCCACGGGGGCAAGAGCTTTCCAGGCAGAGAGAACTGACTGAAGCAAAGGCCCTGAGGTCGGAGTTCCTGTGTGATTAAGAGACAGGGAGGGGGCAGATGTGCCTGGGGCAGCAGAGGTGACCAAGGGGAGACTAACCAGTGCGAACACCACCCACGAGGCCGCTGCAGGACTCAAGCAGACAGGTGATAGGAGTTGGCATCTTTTTAGAAGGATCATCCTGGCTGGTGTGTGACACAGGCTGGAGAGGAGCACAGATAGTGCAGGAAAAGCCTGTGAGGGGGCTGCTGCAGGAAGGAGCCCGGCCAAGGGGCGATGGGGGCTCAGGCCAGAAAAAGCAGTGGAAGTGAAGAGAAACGGCTGACTTCTGGGTTTACATTGAAAGAAGAACCTGTAGGATCTGCTGCTGGATTGGATGGGGTCAGAGGAGTGAGAGAAAAAAAAGAGGCAAAATAGACGCCAGTATTCCTGCCTAACCGCCTGGGAGGGCTGAGCGGCCGTCATCTGAGTGGGAGATGGCAGGTGAAGCAGGGTTATCGGGGTGACCTGGTGTTTGGTTTTGGACACGCCGTGTCTGAGATGTGTGTCAGTCACCCCGCTGGAGAGGTCAGGCAGGCAGCTGGGTATAAAACTCTTGAATGGAGAGCGAGCTCTGCCCCATAGATACAAACGTGTGAATCAGTGGCACACAGATGGCATTGAAAGCCATGAGATCACACACCTACGTACGTAAGTATGTGGACAGGGGAGAGAAGCCGACCAAGAGCTGTGCCCGGAGCCCTCCGATATACAGAGGTGGAGGAAAAGGGGAGGAATCGGCAGAGGCGACTAAGGAGGGGTGACCGACGAGCTAGGAGCGAAGCAGAGTCCTGGACCCCAGGGAAGGGCGCACGGGCCTGAGAAGGGCGCCTGCCCACTGCTCTCCAGCTGGGTTGGCTTTTGAACACAAGTCTCTCCTGTCTTATCCAAGGAAAGTATAACCTGTCTCTTCTGTTTATAGGGTCATGTCTGTAACATGAGAGAACAGCAGTATTTAGTCTTTCCTCCTCTAGTCTAGGATGTTTCTGAAACATCGTTGCCCCAGGTGTTAATACTCCTTCCTGGGGGCTGAAGAAAGTCGCTTATTCCGGTGGGTTTGAGAGGCGCGGGGTTAGCCGGCCTGCTCCTCGGGGGGTCGCGGGGCGCAGTGGCATGTTGAAGGCTGAGAGGCCCTGCCGGGAAGAAGGCTTACCCTTGTTTAACCCAGAGGGTTCCGAGCTTATTTGACCTCAACCCTTCGCCTTCCTTTCCTTTTGTTCTTTTTCATGAAACATCGGTAACCATCCTGAGGGATAGGAGTGTTTTGTAGAATACAGTTGAAGGAACTGTTCTAGAAACTTCGTGAATCTCCACTGGTCAGGGATACTGTTGGAGGGGCAGGGTGGGGTTCATGACTTACAAGGGAATTTGGACTGGGTAGATTTAAAGTTCCCTTCTAGTTTTTATGATTCTAAACATTAGACTTTCTTCATGGAATTACACATTAGCAAAAAACAGGATTCAGGAGAAAAGAATTCAAACGAGCGTGCACAAATACAACAATTTCCTCAGCTAGTTTAGACTGGCGCTTCTTTAAAAAAAATGACTATCATCTTAGATAAAATTCTAACCTTATTAATTAATGCTTACTGTCATTATTTATATATAGTTTAACAAGAATTATAAATTAAAACTATGAAGTAAAACCGATATAGAATATCTTCTAAAGATATCTCAACTATTTACACACAGGTATCAAGTTAAATCTAAGTAGAGAGATAAACAGATGAAATAAATACGTGGGCTTCGTCAACCCCTTCTGTCTAAGAAGCCTGTCTTTGCTCACAGCACAATTCCCATAGAAAGAAGGTCATCCTTTAACATTTTTTTTCAGAATCTGGCCTCTGGAATAAAAGAAATCGCCGAGTTCCTTGGAGTCTCTCTCGCTGGGGAGCAGGTTCAAAGTGTCTGTGCTCAGAGTACCTTCCAGGCAATGAGAGCCAAGGCCCAGGAAATGCACGGGGCCGTGGGCCCGTTCCTGTTCCGCAAGGGTAAGGCTGCCCTGGGGTCTAGGGCGCCCATCAGCTAGGCGACCGTAGAACTTTACCTCTGGTAAGACGGGTTCTTCTTTTTCTTCCAGTCAACAAGGAGTCTGGACACAGTTCAGAGCTGGAACTGGCAGCTCCACAGTATCTTCTGGAATACTAAGTTCCTTCTACCTTTCTGCCTGTCACCTTGTGATGACAAGGGAGCAGCTAGAGCCCACCACTACATTAAAATTAAAGGGTTATTTTATTAAAATAAAAAGGGAAAGGCAAGAGACAGAGTCTTGTGTATTAGCTGAGTGAGACCCCTTTCAAGAGCTTTGATGGAGACCTCACTCTGATTTCTTAGACCTGTTGGCCACCTTTCACTGCACTGTTGGCTGGGAAATGTGATTTTTTAAAAAGGTGGTCGCATTATCACCCAATTAAAATTAGGGTTTGGTAATAAGGGAGAAAATGAGTATTGGATAAGGCAACTTGCTGTCTCTGGCACTGGTGGTTTTACTAAATTTCATTATAGAGTTCTAATTCCTTATGGAAATATATGCGAGTATAGCTTGGGGATTGCCAGTTTTATTTTATTGAATATATAATGGAAACATAACGTGATTTAGAGGCAGCACATATAATAACAACAGCTATCAGTTATTAGGCATCTATCATGTGTTCGATCCTTGCTGGGCTTAAATTTCATAGCAAAAAAGATATCAAATCCTTAGTTTTACAAACGTGGGCATGATGCTCAGAGATATTAATTTGTCCATTGTCACACAGCTTATAAATGATGGAGTTAGGATTTGAACTTAGGTCTACTTGACTCTACTACACTTCGTCAAGTGAAGACCTATTTTTAAAATCCACTGCAAGTGGGATGTTGATTGTAAATCTGACTTTGGTTTGTTTGATCCCTGACTTTAGCCCTGATTTTTATGCCTACTCTTGTTAGCTTTCAGGAGGGAGGAAAATGCAACCTTTTTATACATTGTTATTTAAATACCATTTAGAATAGAAAATCCTAAAATAAATAACATAATAACAAGGTTCTTAATAATATTTCTTATAGAAAATTCAGAAAGCACTGAAAATATGTGAAAAGCATTAAAAGTTACCCCATTTTCCCCACCAGGGGCAGGTTTAACCTTTTGGCATATTTCTTCCAGCTTTATTCTGTGATGTTTTATATAGTTGATGACATTTGTAGACAGTTTTGTATTTTATTTTATTCCCTTCATATATCTAAGCATTTCCTCATGGCTTTACACCCTCTTTATAAGTACAAACTTCAATGACTATGCAACAAGGAACTTATAACTTTAACCCAAATTATCAAAAGATTCTAAAGGAATAAGTAACTTCCTTTACTTTTAAAAGCAAATAAAAATAATATCCTAGTCCCAGGCAAAATAATCACTTTTTACAAAACTTTCAGTATCTGAGGCCTTAACCAAAACCTGCTGTAAAAATGTTACCTTTTCTCAAGGAGTATAAGGAAGTTAAAAGTCTTTAGAGAGAAAAAAACTGACTCTCAAAAGGCTAGAATTTTAGGTCCTGAGTGTTGGGAGAGAGGTGGAGATGGGAGATCACTGAGGCCAACGGTCCGCTCAGAGAGAGAAAGAAAGCACGTCACCTACCACACCACAGACGGGAAGCACCAATGGATACTGTTAATTTTACAAGAGGAATTACATTCATTTTCTAAGACTGTCTAATTTTTTTCGTGTGTCCATTTTCACATTTCAGAGTGAAACACTACATTGAAAACTCATAAAATCAAGAAAAAATATCCTAACAGGGGTCTGGGTCTACTGTTTTTTGTGTGTTGCAGGTGAAGTTGGTGATTGGAAAACTCTGTTCAATGAAACTCAGAGCCAGGAAATGGATGAAAAATTCCAAGAGTGCTTAGCAGGCACTGTCCTGGGAGCAAGGCTGAAGTATGAATCATATTGCCAGGCCTGATCCTGGTCAGTCCATCAGGTCTGGGTATTTTATTTTCCTTAATAACAACTGAATTTAAACACTTAAATAATAAATTGAGCAAGTAACCAAATAATGATAGATAAATAACATTAGAGATAAATAATACAAATTTAACAATAATGATAACATCTGAAGGTTTTCAGTAAAAACTTAAGTTTGTTCACTTTTCGAGGTTTTCCTCTAACATCAGGAAAAAGACAAGGATGTCTTCTCTTTATGCTTTTACTCAGTGTAGTACTGGAAGTTACAGGTCAGTTAGGCAAGAAAAAGAAACCAAAGGCATCCAAATCAGAAAGGAAGAAGTTTGTGGATGACATGATATTATATATAGAAAACCCTAAAGACTCCACCAAAAAAACCCCCCCAAAAACTATTAGAAATAATATATGAATTCAATAAAGTTGCAGAGTACAAAATTAGTGTACAAAAATCAGTTGCATTTATATACAGTGATAACAAACTATAGGAAAGTTAAATTAAGAAAACAATCCCATTTACAATAAAATTAAAAATAAAATAGGAATAATTTAACAAAGGAAGTGAAAGCCCTCTTCACTGAAAACTGAAGACATTGGTGAAAAAAATTGAAGACTCCCCACACAAATGGAAAGATGTCCCATGTTCATGAATTGAAAGAGTTAATATTGTATCCATACTACACAAAGCACTTCAGATTCAATGCAATCTCTATCAAAATTCCAATGGCATTTTTCAAAGAAATAGAGAAAAATCCTTAAATTCCTATGGAACTATAAAAGATGCCAACTACCTAAAGTCAGCTTACAAAAAGAACAAAGCTGGAGGCTTCACACTTCCTGATTCCAAACTATATTGCTCAGCAATTTCCCAAAGTCAGGACAACAGTTATTTTTAATCTCCTAGTTAAAAAATGAAAAGTATTTCACATGTGCAAGATTCTTTTGTCTGTATTTGATTAGTTGTAGTACTGCAAAACATTTGATCTAAAGTTACTGTGAGTTTCAAAATTGAAAAATAGATCTATAGCAGTAACTGTAGGTCTAATCAAATTGGAATTCAGAGTTACATAGTACATGAGGCCATCACTGAAAATTAACAAAGTTATCAAAGATGCTTCTGCTCTATCTATGTATTTATGTTATCTATGTATCCATGCTTCCCAACACAAAGTTGCTTCCTTTCCTGCAAACATTCAATCCTTAGGAAACTAATTTCTATATAAACACTTAAGGACACAATGTGATTTTTGGCCATCACAGTGCTTCACATAGGAGGCACTCAATAAAATTTATTGAATAAATTAATGAAGAGATTTTTTTTTTCTCAAGAAGTATGTTTTTTAGAATATCAGAATATGCTTTTGATGTAATTAACAGAAAACCAAACCCAAATTGGTCTACAGTAGAGAGAAAAGGAGAGAGGGCTTTTAGGACTGATCAGTCTACGATGGGGCCAGCTGCAGGTGAGACGTGATGCAGGGCTCGAACAAGGACATGATTCTTAATCTTCACTTGTCAACCACATCCCCACCTAATGCGTTCCCTTCTTCAAATGAAAACACACACATACCATCTCTTAAATCTTTATGCCCATTGCTCTGTGATGTTCCTTCTTCTTCTGTTTTGGTCACATTCCTACCTCAAGACACTCATGTAAAGACTATCTTATAAAATTAACCACCAGCAGCAGATCTCATCTAAAAGGAAAGGGGAAAGCAATGAAAAGAAGGTCGCTAATACAAACAAAAACAAAGCAAGTAGAAGAACATGCATCGCTTCTACGGTCCTTCATTCTGCTACGGGCCGCGAGACCATAGTCGGTGTTCACAGCTTCCTTATTCATTTGTCCCCAAAAGTGTCCCCAGCTCAGTAGGGTGATACAAATCAATAATCCTGAAGCGTCGGAGACCTTAACAGTCCTGCTTGTGTTGGACAGCTCTAGACTTCCATTAACCTGTATCACTGAAAGTGGGATTACTAGAAGGAACCCCAGAGAAACCCCTGGCTTGAAGACCTGCTCACCCCTGACCCCACTGTGTCCCCTTGGTAGTTCATATCGACCAGCCCAACCAATTCGGTCGTCATTTTCTTGATGGCATGATGAACCTGCAATATCCAGATGCAGTTTAAGGAATTAGGTATGTCCTCTGGTGGGAAGAGCGCCCAAAGTGACCGGAGCAGGAAGCCTTTACTGTGCGAGTGCGAGGTGAGGCTTACCTGTGGGAGACGACACTTTCGCCTCTGCTGTTTCCTGGTCTCCTGCACTCGGGCTGCGGACAAAGCAGCAGCCTGGCTTACAGCGGATGATGCACCTGAAGGACCGACCGCGCACGCAGCTCGCTAGGTGCTGCCTCCTACCTGGGGCTGGAACTGAGCCTTCGCCACTCCACCCCACCGTCCTCCAAGGCCAGCTGCTTTGGGGAAATGAGGTTCCTGATAAAACCACTGAATCCTATGGTAGTCCGTGTGCTGCCTCACTTCTTTTTCTGTAAAATGGGTCGCTTAGGGAGGGATGCCATGACGGTGAACAAGGTGTTCAGAATGCCCAGCAATGATGGTACCGGCAGAAGCACCGCAGGGAGGAAAAGCAAGTCCGTATCCGAAGTAAATGTTTACTCCACAAACACCCGCCCACTCCGTGGTGGAAGGGCCCCTTGGGAGGGCTCCCAGGGTGCCGCACAGTGTGTTTGGGGCACGGGCTCGGATCAGCCTTGATGAGAATTCCGTGTTGAACTCGCCCGCGGCCAGCCCTGCCGCCACACCCCCTCGTTCCCTTGGAGCAAGCACTCGGGGAGAAGCTGACTGATGTCTCCTTGCCCACCTGCTTCGCAAAAGCCTCCTCAGAAGTGGGTGCCTTTGGTGAACATTCACGAGGGGACACAATTACGTGAGAACTCTGTGTGCAGAGCTACAGGGAAACGTTTACAGCCCCTGACGCCCTGCAGGATGGGGGGATATACAGGAGAAGTGGGAAAGGACTCCTAGAGCCAATGCCCAGTATTTAATGAACATCTTGGGGCCACTTCTCTCCTTTGCCCTAGCGAAGATATTTGATGGTACAGACTCCTGATTCTAATTCTAGGTCCCCTGTCTACCAGCTGCGGTTACTTAACTTCTCTGTGCCCCAAACCTCAGTTTTCTCATCTGTTAAATGGCCACCGTAATGCCACCTGCCTTGCTGTATTGTTGTGGGCTAAGTCCTCAGCACTCCTAAATCAGGTGTCAATGAGATTGAGCATCACTCTGGGAATTAGGTGAGTAGGATTTCTTATAAATCGAGGACTACTGGTAAGGGCTTTTGTAGTCAACGCCATGAGGCCCCACAGGGAGCCTCTGAACTGGCAGGTGCCGCGTACAGCGGCTGGCAAGTATCTGTCGAACGACAGGGTGGGTGGGTGCAAACAGAAGCAGCACCCTCACGCCCGGCTTGGGAAGGTGACCAGGAGCGGTGTGGGAGGGGGAAGAGGTGCTTTGGTTTAGGGGCCTGACCTGGAGTTGAATGCTCTTTGCCACTGACCAGCCCCAAGACTCTAAGCAAGTTAATTTACTGTTTCTTCTATTGTAAATGGAGCGGATAATGTCCACCCCACCATCACCCCAAAAGTTTGCGTGGAAGGGGAAACGCGACGGTCTGTCCCCGAGCCTGGCCGGGCGAGCGCCCGGCGCGCCCGGGCCACCCCGAGACCTGGGCGGGGCCGCGCCTGCAGCCGGCCGGGCCCACAGCTCGGGGCGCCGGGCGGGGCGCCGGCCCGCGGCGCGGGTTCGAAAGCGCCCAGAGCGAGCCAATGGCCCGCGAGCTGCGCGCGGACACGCCCCGCCCCGCCGCCTTTCCCGCGGACTCCCTCCCTGCGCCAGTTTCCCGGGGTCCGGGAGCCGAGAGGGCGCGTGCGGGAGCGGGCGGGCGGAAGGCGGAGTTCGCGGGGAAACGAAACTGAGAGGAGCGAGCCACACTCGGCGGGCTCTGCGGGCAGCTGCGGCGCGAGGTGAGCTACGCCGGGCGCGGGGGCGCGGCTGGGGTCCGAGGCGCGGGGGAGCACCAGCGCGGCAGGTGGTCGGGATTGCTGGGCGGCGCGCGGGGGAGGCGCCCGGGTTGCAGGGGGCACGGGCGCCGAGAGGGGCCTGGATTGCGCGGGGGGGGGGTCGCACGGGCGCCGAGAGGGGCTCGGATTGCGGGGGGGGGACACGGGCGCCGAGAGGGGCTTGGATTGCGGGGGGGGGCGCACGGGCGCCGAGAGGGGCTCGGATTGCGGGGGGGGGGCGCACGGGCGCCGAGAGGGGCTCGGATTGCGGGGGGGGACACGGGCGCCGAGAGGGGCCCGGATGGCGGGGGGGGGGACACGGGCGCCGAGAGGGGCTCGGATTGTGGGGGGGCACGGGCGCCGAGAGGGGCCCGGATGGCGGGGGGGGGGGACACGGGCGCCGAGAGGGGCTCAGATTGTGGGGGGGCACGGGCGCCGAGAGGGGCTCGGATTGCGGGGGGGCACGGGCGCCGAGAGGGGCCCGGGTTGCGCGGGGGGGGGGCCCGGATAGCGGGGGCCACGCGGGCGCGCCGAGGGGCCCCGAGAGCCGAGGGCGCCCGGGCGCGCGCCGCCCACCCCGGCGGTGACGCGGCGAGAGGCCCCGGTCCTGGGCCCGCCGAGCGGCGCGCTCCGCCCGCAGCCGAGGCGCGGGGCCCTCCCGGACCGTGCGGCGCGGCGCTGGGAGCTGGGAGCTGGGAGCTGGGAGCTGGGAGCCGCCTACTTCCCGCGAAGCATTTTTCCCGGAGCCCGTGCGGACGCGCCCGGCCGGGCGGGGCGGGGCACCTGGGGAGACCGCGAGCCGAGGACGGGACCCGGAGGAGCGAGGCCGGGGCTCCGCGGCCGTGCGCGGCGCAGTGACCCTCCCGAAGCCTCCCGCCTGGGCAGCGGCGTCTGTTCCCAGCTGGAGGCCTCCCCCGCCCCCGCCCCGCGGCCCTCGGGCTGGGCCCGCGCCCCCCCACCCTGACCTCACCGCGGTTCTGGGGGCCGGCGCGCGGGACAGCGCCCCCTGGCGCGCGGGACAGCGCCCCCTCGCCCGCGGCCGAGCCCCCGCTTCCCGCTCGCCCGCCGGGCGCCCCTCGCCCGCCGACCCCCCAGGGCCTGCAAGGAGGAGGCCCCGCGCCCTCGCCCCGCTGCCCTCAGGGCCTGCAAGGAGGAGGCCCCGCGCCCTCGCCCCGCTGCCCTCAGGGCCTGCAAGGAAGAGGCCCCGCGCCCTCGCCCCGCTGCCCCCTCTCTGCCGGTGGTTGCGCGGAGTTCAGCGCCGGCGGCGTTTCTGGGCTTTGCCCGGGCCCCTCCCCGAGCGCGGGAGCGGGTTCTGTTGGCCCGGTAACCCCGCGCCCGGTACCGAAGCGGCGCGCTCAGAGCAGTCGCCTGGTGAGGGGTCTGTCCCGAACTGCCTTCGGAGGCCCAGAACCGTGAGATTTCCTCTTGCCTGCGACTCCTCACGAGGCCTTGCCGGGCGGGGGCGGAGGGGCCCCGCGCCTCGGGAGCGCAGAGCCCCGGGCGGCCTGCGCCTCTTCGCCTTCCTCATTTGAGCCTGAAGATCCCCCACGCTCGGCCTGGCGCGCGTTCATTTAATGCACCAGATGCTCCTGGGTGCAGGTCGCATGCAGGCCCGGGGTGGGGTGGGGTGGGGTGCGGGTGGGTGGGGGCGGGGGCCGGGCGCCGGGCGGGGGCGCTCGCGGTCGGCCCCGCGGGGCGCTGCTCCGAGGCGCAGCCGGCCGCGTCTGGGTACAGTCAGGAAGATGGGCGTGTAACAGCTGTTCGTGGTTATGGTAGCGGTTTCTTTTAAGAAGGTGCTAACAGGTAGTAAAACAAGATTTATTAAAAACAGTTAAAAGGAAACTTGCTGTTTCTTCCCCCCCACCCAAACTTGTAAGTACTTTTTCAAACATGTCAGTTCAGCGCCTTATAAGTTTGCACATATATTTCACTTAAATTCGGGCTGGCTTGTCGCTCTGAGGATGAGCAGTGACTTGTAAAGCGCTGAGGACTTAGAGCATTTGTTAGGGTTCCTGGTTAGGTCATCATAAGGGCTCTTCCCTGACTGCTGTTCTGAGGCCTCCACCCCCTCCGACTTGATGTATGGTTTCGCGGTTGTGACTAAACTAAACACACCTGGGGTCCTGAAAATAATGGTATGTGCAGATCCTTATTCTGAAACCTTGGGCCAGGTGTGTTCTGACTAAATTCAGAGATTTCGGGCTTTAGAAGGGCGGTGCAGATAAACCCTGCCTACGACGCCGCTCTCAGCAGGATTTGGGGACAGCACTCTGCAATAGAGCATATTTCTGCAGTCACATGATAAGTAGGCAACAAAGTATGATAAAGACTCTTACGTGGCTCATGTCAATTTAGGTCTAGACAGGGGGCTGCAAATCTACCAAACCCAGAACAAATGAAAACAAAATGAATCTCAATTTTCAGTGCATTTTGGGAGGTAGGGTTGAAATTGCAGACCAGAAGCACCGTTTATTGAGGACCACAATAAACGGTGTGGGGGACTCTGCTGGATGCTTTTTGCATGATTTACCCCCACAACAACCTGTGAATCAGGTGTTTCCAGGTCATGAATCAGAGGTTCAGAGACGTGTCCAACTCAGATCTCTGTGGCTCTAAAGCCCAACTCTCTCCACCGCACTAGGCAGTAATATGAAGGTGTTGCCTTTGCTCAGATCTAGGAATTTCCAGCACCCTGCTTCCAGCCACCGCCATTGCTCACCCAAACCAGGGCCCCGCAGTCTCTACATGGTCTCCCAACGTCTACTCATGCTCCGCTCCCCTTTCCATGCCCAGCCCCCCTACTCTGTTCTCTGCGTAGCATCAGAGTGATCATTTAAAACATAAATGCAATCACATCACCCCTCCGCTTAGAACCCCCCAAAAGCTTCCTATTACAGTTGGAACAACACCCGCATCCCTGACCATGCCTCTCACTCATTTCTTACTGGTGGAAATATAATTTGGTGCAGCTGCTGTGAAAAGCAATTTGGTGATTCCTCAAAATGTTAAACAGAATTATCATATGATTTAGCAATTCCACTTCTAGGTAGATAACCAAAGTACCTGAAAATAGGGACTTGAACAGGTATTTGTACACCGATGCTCGTAGCAGTATTATTCACACTAGCCAAAACGTTGAAATGACACAAGTGCCCATCAACTGATGAATGGGTCAACAGAATGTGGTAGTGTGTGTACACATGGCCAGATAGCAGTCAGCCTTGGAAAGGAAGGGCATTTTGACACATGCTACAATATGGATGAACCTCGAAGATGTTACGCTAACTGAAATAACCAGGCACCAAAATACAAAAGTTGTATGCTTCCACTTATATGTGGTACCTAGAGTAGATAAATTCAGAGAGATGGAAAGTATTGCTGGTTATCAGGGGGTGAGAGGACAGTGAATTGGGAAGTTATTCAAGGTGTACAGACTTTCTGTTTGGGAAGATGAAGAGAGTTCTGGTGATAGATGACAGTGATGGCTGTACAACATTGTGAATGTGCTTAATGCCTGTGGATTGTAGACTTAAAAACGGTTAAAAGGGTAAATTTCATGTTATGTGTATTTTATCACAGTGAAGAAAAATAAATAAAAAGAAAATCATCACAGTGACTGCAGGGCAGAGAAGGAATTTCAGTGGCTGTGAGGAACTGGATCTGAGGTTCTTGCAGCAGCCCAGGAGTGGCTTGGACCAGAATAGTGGCTGTGACATCATCGAGAAGTAGAAGGATCTGTGGGTCAGAACTTTGTTATGGATAAGAAAGTAGGGAAAGGAAATATCAACTATGCCTCCCAGATTCATGGCTTTCAGACATGGATGGATAGTGGAGTCATTTTTTTGAGACAGGAAATTCCAAACCAGCTTAAGGGAAGATCATAAATGCAGTTTTGGATCTTTTGCGTTTAAAATTCTTTTAAGCTCGGCCAGCTTGGCTCAGCGGTTGAGCATTGACCTAGGATCCAGGAGATGGAGGTTCAATTCCCGGTCCGGGCACATGTCTGGGTTGCGGGCTCGATCCCCAGTAGGGCGTGTGCAGGAGGTAGCCGATCATTGACTGTGTCATCACTGATGTTTCTCTCTCTCTCCCTTTCTCTCTCTGAAATCAGTAAAGACATATTAATAAATAAATAAATAATAAAAGTTAAAAAAAAGTTCTTTCAAGACATTCAAGGGGAGATGTTGGATAGAGAGACCTGAAACTCAGAGAGAGGCCCATAAGTTTATATGTAAATTTTAGAGTTAATGACAAATAATCATTGAAATCATAGACACGGGAGAAATCACCTTGAGGAGAAAGTATAAACGGAATAGGGTATTGGACCAAGCCTTGGGGGAACTCCAGCACTTAGAGCCTGTGAAGGTTAAGTAGGTGTTAGGAAGACGCTTGACCGTTGAAGAAGGAAAATCTAAAGAGCTTTCCCACAAGAAATGAGTGGTCAACAAGGTCTGCTTTCTGTCTCTGTGGATTTATCTATTCTGGATGTTTCATAGAAATGGAATCATACAATATGTGGCCTTTTGTGTCTAGCTTCTTTCCTTCATCATGTTTTCAAGGTTTGTCTATGTTGTAGCATGTTTCTACACTTCATTCCTTTTTATGGTTGAAGTTTTCATGTGTGGATATACCATGTTTGATGGATGGTTGGTTTGTTCCCACTTTCTGGCTGCTGTGAGCAGTGCTGCTATGAACATTCCTATGTAAGTATTTGTTTGAAAACCTGTTTTTCAGTTCTTTGGGGATAAGCCTAGGCGTGGAGTTGCTGGGCCATATGGTAATTCTAAGCTTAGCTTTGTAAGGAAATACCAAATTATTTTCCATAGAAGCGGCACCATTTTGTACTCCCATCAGCAACATAGGAAGGTCCCAGTTTCTCTGCACCCTCATCAACACTTATTTTCTCTGTTACTATTACTGTTATTGTCCTTCTGGTGGGTGTGAAGTGGTATCTAGTTGTGGTTTTGATTTGCATTTCTCTAATGACTAATGATGTTGAGCATCTTTTTATGTGCTTGTTGGAAATCTGTATGTCTTCTTTAGAGAAATGTCGTTCCAGTCGTTTGCCTCCTTCTTAATTGGGTTGTCTTTGTTGAGTTTGGAGTTCTTTATATATGCTGGATACTAGACCCGCATCACATGTATGATTTATAAATATCCCATTCTGTAGGTTGTCTTTTTATTTTTGTCATCGTGTCCTTTGGAACACAAATGTTTTTAATTTTGAGGAAGTCTAATTTTTCTTTTGTTGCTTGTGCTTTTGTCGTCATGGCAAAGATTCCATTGCCAAATCCACGGTTAGGAAGATTTGCCCTTATGGTTTCTTCTAAGAATTTTATAGTTTTGGCTCTTATACTTAGGTTCTACGTCCTTTAGATTTTGTTCATTATTTAAATCATTGTTACTGAATTAGTCCAGTGTGACCCATAAACTGGGGTCATAATTTACCTCGGTAAATTGTCCTAACATTGATTTGTGCAAATTTGAAAGGAAGGATTTTGGGGATTTCATAGGAGACTATTTTCATAGAGCTAAATCCTTCATGGTTTCATAAACATCACTTTCTATATATAACCTCAACCTTTTTCTTCTCAACATAAAGAATTCCAATTCTACTTCTGCGGCCTTTTTACCTTCTCAAGCAGGTGGACAAACTCAGTGAAAGCAGAGACCAGCCTTAAAGAGATAGACCCCTTCCTTTCTTGGCCAGTTGAGTTTTAAAAGTAGAAAATTTTGGAAAAATTAGCTTGATTGTGCAGCCTATGAGAGAGAGAGAAAGATTTTTAAAGAAAGTTTTCTCTGGATTTATGTATTGCTGAGATGAGTCATATAAAGTAAATTCTTACTCCATTTTGCATTCTAAACTGGATTGGGAAAATCCAATTAAATATGTTCTGTGAGTGTCACTTCTTTCAAACATCACTTGTATTGTAGGTTACTGGAAGAAGAAATGGCCGACGATCTTTCATTAGGTTTTTTCATAGGAGAACTTAATAAATACTGTCAGAAAAACAACGTAGATGTTAACTATCATGAAGTGTCTAAGACAGGACCTCCACATGACTTAAGGTAAGATGCTATTTAGAAAAAGGATATATACCTATAAAATATAAACTAGAGTAATGGCAACTCTGGCACAATTTTGAAGTCAATACTTTTTTTTTTTGTTTAATCCTCACTTAAGGATATTTTTCCATTGCTTTCAGAGAGAGTGGAAGGGAGAGAAAAACATTGATGTGAGAGAGACACATCGATTGGTTGCCTCCCGCACACGCCCCGACCAGGCTGGGGATTGAGCCTGCAACCAGGTACGTGCCCTTGGCTGGAATCAAACCCAGGAACCTTCAGTCCGAGGGCCGACGCTCTGAGCATTGAGTCAGACCGGCCAGGGTTGAAGTCAGTACTTTAGGGCAAAGTTGCCACAGACTTCTGGGAGAGAGTCCTTTTGGTATGAAATTATGACTTCAGAGGACTCTGGAGGAAAAAGAGGGTAAAAGCTTTCCCATGCTTCAAGACGATGCGCTATTATGCTGTTTGGAGGTGACTACTTAAATTCTATATTGAACATGAGTCAGAACCTTCAAGGGTAGACAGAAGAGGCAGTGGCGATTGGAATACTTGTCTCTAGATAATGCATGAGTTTAATAATATTTTGTGAATATTTTCTTTGCAATCAGGTTTACGATTAAGGTTATAATAGACGGGAGAGAATTTCCAGAAGCTGAAGGCAAACCAAAGAAGGAAGCAAAAAATGCTGCAGCCAAATTAGCTCTTGAAATACTTAATAAAGAAAAACAGGTGAGTAATTGTCTTTTTCCCCCCTAGTTAAAAGGGACTCACAATATAGTTTATATTTTTCTCTGTGAGACAATACCAACATACAAAATAAATCCATTGGAAAGTTCCCTTATATTCATAAGTTCAGTCTTTTTTCCTGTCTCCATTTCTGTAGAACCCAGAATGAGAGGTATACCTAGAAAATAGCGGGCAAAGCTATATAATACCTGTTCAGAGTGCCAGTAGCAGTGACATCCTCTGAAGCTGAACAGATGTGGAAAGGAAACAGTGAGAAATGAACTGACAGGTGCTGGCAGGAGTCCCTCCACCTAATTGAGGGAATCTGTGGAAAATGACAGAGATGAAGGGATTGTGAGGAGAGGGATGTGTATGGAGGGCAGGTAATGGAGAACCAACATACATATAACTGGCATCCCTGAAGATGAGAACAGAGTAACCAGTACAGAAAAAGCTATCTGAAAAGATTTCAGTAGCAAATATTTCTGAAACAAAGAACTGGGTGAAGATTAAAACAGCTCAACAGATACAGGAAAACACAGAACCACCAAGAGCAACTTCAGTCATTGTGAAAGTCCTGCGTTCTAGTGATGAGCAAAGGATCCTTAAGCATGTAGGCAGAAGAAAAAAACTATGTAAAATGTAAAAATGAAAACAAAAAGCAATATTGACAACCAGGACGTAGGGGAACAGCGGCTATAAAATGAGACAAGAAGTCATTTATATGTGGGACAGAAGATGATCATTCTCAGATATTGAAACTTTTGGTAAAATTTAGCTTTCAAGATACTTTCCTGAAAAATCTTACTTGAAGATGTTCCCTTCTAGCTGCAGTTGAAAAATAAAGTCATGAATTCATAAATTGTTAATGAGCAAGAAAACCAAGTCAAGAAGTTAGAAAAAGAACAAAAATGTGACTATATTATTTTCCTCCCAAAAAGCAGAAGAAAGAATGTAACAAAGATTAGAGCAGAAATTAATGTAAAAGAAAACAAAGAAATAATAAAGACAATCAGTAAAACCCAAAGTTAGTTGTTTAAACAAGACTAATAAAGTTGTAAAACTTTAGACATTTTATCAGATTAAGAATAAAAGAAGATGCAGAGAGTGGTGGAAGGACTGACACTATTATGTTCATCTTTCCCAGTAAATTGTCATCCAGGATATAGCTTTAGTTTAATATTTGTTACCTTGTTTTTTTTGAGGGTACAGCAGGCTAGAAAGGATTATAGTATTTTGCATGGAAAAACAGAAAATGGACTTGTTTTCCCTTATCAAACTATAAAGGGAAAATGGATGGTTCCTTTCCTATTGTTAAAATTTATTCTAGTGGGATTTTTCTGGTAGAGGAAGGTATATGCTTACACTTTGATTCAAAGTAATATAGTAGTAGGGGAATATGTAAAATCTAAGTTGTCTTTTAGATGGCTCATTTAGTAATTTTATGAGAAAAAGAGTCAAATCTTTGTTCTCATCCATATTAAACAAGATTTTTTTCTTTGCAGGATGTTAGTTCATCATCACTGTCGACAATCGATACTTCAGATTTTAATTACATAGGTTATCTTAATAGTATTGCCCAAAAGGAAAGAGTGTCTATAAATTATGAACAACGTGAAGTTTGCACAAGTGGGCCCGAAAGGTGAGATGTAGTTGGCTTTTTCCTTCTGCTTCAATGTATGTGAGCAATAGAATGGACTTATTTCTATGTCTAATTTTCAAGAAATGTTTCTTTTTTGTACATCTGCATGGAAAGTTTTATAGGACTTTCAGACAATTGGACATCTTTGTAATTAAAATATTAAAATGCTTCATTGCCGAAGGCTTGGAACTCATATATTATAATTGATCAACTCTGGGTAATTCTTTATTTCTGAGGCCTGTCTGGATAGTTTAATCTGCAGGACACCTAAGAGAGTGTGAGGTGCCCTGCTTGAAGGATGCAGAGATCTTTCCAGCCCTGCATGGTGAGAAGTGGCTGTGTGAAGACAGCTCTGCCACGTGTGTAGAATGACTCAGTTTCCAGCATGTCAGGTTATAGGGAGCTGTCTGTCCAAGGGTTCATCTTTCAGATTTGATTAAACGGTATCACTCTGCAGATAGATACTGTGCATTAGTATGAGTGGTATTTCTCCCTAGACTGTGAGGAGACCAGGATTTGAGGAGTATGATGGGGAATTTGACAGATTAGAGTTTCAGTTGCTGAGAATGCCACCGGTGAGCTAGGACTTGGAAGTGAGGATAAGTCATGGATCGGAAATGAGGAAAACAAAACCATGAGCGTGAGGGAGATTGTTTCTCAGCTATAACCAGTCCATTTATTGAGGGAGGAAAAACAATCTAAATGCAAATTGTCCAAACAGTCACTTTAGGATACTGTTCTCTGAATTGACGGAGCTATTTACGTTGGAATTTTTACTCTGATGGCTGTTAGGCCAGATGAAGGAGAGAAAAACGTGATGATCTTCCTTGGAAGGAAATAGTCAGAAGTGAATTCTGTGGGTCAGTCTCAATACATTCTTTTATTTTTCCTTAGCTCACCTGCTTGATTCCTATGGATTAGGTACTCTAACATTAGATTCCTAAAAGAGAGAAGTCTTCCTAGGAGGTGCCTGGGAAAAACAGGAACAGTAGAAACAATTGAGGTCATTTAGCCCAGCTCCCTAATTCTTCCTTTAGGGCCGAGAGAAGACTGCTGGTTGGCTGTGTTTCCCCCTATAGCAAATAATATAGGAACCATTTTTTGGTAATCTATAGCAACTCCATGATTCTTATCATGTGCATTGCTTTGCCACCTTAAAAATAATTCTTATGTAATTGTCCAAGTATCCTTGCCTAACCACAGATGTCCTTACATTAATATGAGGAGGAGTGGACTTCAGCATGGGGGTTTTGCACTATGGTGATTTTCTTAGGATTTCGTGCAGGTAGCAGGGGGCAGAAAATGCTGAGGTTAGAGCAAAGTCCATGCTTCACCTGTTCCCTGCAAAACACTGTAAGCTCATTGTTTCTCCTGTAGAAGCCTCACTTTCTCTACTGGCCTTTTCTTTCCCACTTGAGCATTGCTGAAAAATTCACCAGATCTTCTCTTTTCTATTTTTCTACCTTCATATCTTTTGACCTTTGGGGATTTTTTTTTTTTTTTAAATCACCACTTTTAATGCCTTTATGCCAGATCTTTGAATGAAGCAACAAAGAGTTAGACGTTTTCTGGAAAAATGCAAGCTGAGATGTCAGCCAGTCCTGGTTACTGTGACAGATTGGTCAGCCATCTTACGGAAGATTTAAATTATACAAAGACGTGAAATACAAATCTGCCTATTACATTAGTGTCACATTAAGGCCTTTACCAATGTGTTTTTGTGGGTTGTTTTTTTTTTCAAATCATCACTTAGATTCACTGTTTTGGTATTTAGGTAAATAATCTCCATCATTTTTCCTAGATTTTCTTGTAAAATCAAAATTGGAGAGAAAGAATACGGCGATGCTGTAGGTACTACTAAGCAGAAGGCAAAACATTTGGCTGCTAAACGTACATATGAGCAGATAAAATTAGAAAAAAGCTCAAAGGTATGTACTGCCTTTGGATTTATTTTTGTATTTTAAAATTCTCCCTGAAATTGCTTTGAGGTTTGACTGCTCACATGATGTCAAAACAGCCAATTCACATAGCAAAAGGATTCCTCGATTCCGTGTCCCACCAGCGTCCCATGTATTAATCTCATGATTGTTTGTGGCTGTGAATTTGGTAAATGTGGCAGTTGATACACAGAGACTGAGCCACTGTGGAGAAGTCATTTAGTTGTGGCGAAACCCCCACGGGCTCTCTTTCTTTCAGAAAGATGATTCAGGATTCCTTGCCTTTTCCCCTGCTGGGTCCAGTGACTACGGAAGCGACTCCTCGATAATATCGTAAGTGTGTACAGACAACTGTGATATTTAAGAAATTCAGATTTCTGCCTGAAAGAGCAAATTTTAATGAAAATGTTTAATGTTTAAGGAGAATTTAGGGAAAGGAATTACCAACAAAAAATAGAATTCATAAACTAATAGTTACTCCCATTTCTTCTAGTGTTTCTGAATCACCATCTGAAAATGGCGTTTCAGCAAGTGGATCAGGAAGAAATGCTAACAGTGACAGTGTTACCAGTTCTCCTTCATCTGTGGTATAGTATTCACCTCTAAAATTCCTAGTTAGTCTTAATTCCCTCTGTACATCCTTATTTTAAAACAACCTTCAGTTATCAACTTTAATTTTTCTATTTTTATCTCCTGTGCTCTCACTAAATAATGATATTTGGCAGCCTGTGACTCTCTTGCTTTATTAACTCCCACCCTTCATATGCAGAATTCTCCCACTTGTCACTCCCATCTTTCCCTACTAACCTTCATATTTTCATATATTCCTGTGATCTTGCTTCTTCTACGAACTGAACAGTAATTAAAAGATTCATTAATATAGCTCATTCATTAATATTCTTTTGTTTTTAAAAAAATCAGAACTAAACTTAAAAATCAGGTAATTTTCATGTGATGATTAGTGTTACAAAGGTATCCTGTTTATAAAGAACTACAGATCAATGTGAAAGGGACAAGCAACTCAGTAGAATGTACAAATGATCTGTACAGAAAATTCAGAGAGATACCCAGCTGGTCAAGAAACATAGGAAATGATACTTTACTTCATAGTAATCAGGACAATGCAAATCGAAACAACACTTAGATGCACTTGAAACCCATCAGATTGGCAAAATTTGAGTCTGGCAATACTAAGTATTGACATAAGTGTGTTCCAGTTTTAACTATTATATCCTGCTGGTGAAAGTATAAATCAGTACAACCATTTCGGAGAACAATTTGATAACGTAGTAAAATTGAGGGTGTGCATGCTATAATGCCAAGGAGGTCCCTTCTGGGGATATCTTCTTCGAGAGAGACGTGTGCACAGAGAAACAGGTATAAGAATGTTCTTTGCAACATTGGTTGTAATAGGAAGAAATGAGAAAAAAATATTGCTCATTAACAGAATGGCTAAATTACTCTGTCGTGTGGTCACCGTGCGATACCGAGGCTGGCAGGTGATAGGAACCCAAGAAATCTTAGTCTGGTGCTTCTCTGTATCACTATACTTAAACGGGTTAAAAAAAATCCACAAAATCTGCCAGAATAAAAGTGACTATGAATGAAAAGAGCTTTGTGACATTAACTTCTGAGAGATGTATTGAAGACTCCTCTTTTTTGCTAAATATCAAAATTAATTTGTGCTAAAAATGAAAGTATCAGCATTGCAGTTTTTAACTGGTGATCTAATAGCCCTGGGAGAACTATTTTCAACTAGATCCCTGGGCTCCATCTGTGTTAAGCACTGTGGGTGGTTGGGGGCGCACCTTCTTGCTGAGCTCTGCTGGCCAGAGGATCAGCGGGGAAGCCATATACTTCCCTGGACAGTCAGCCGCTTCAGGACGTGCCCTACCATTGCCTTTTTTGTCCTGGCCACGCCTGTCTGGTTGCTGTAATAGATGAGTAGGTCGATATAACCAAGTAAGCTGGGAAGCAGGCTTGATAAGAGTGCAAACATTGATGAGGCTGTTAACCTTATGGACAAAGAAATGTGGTCACAGAACCAGCTAGAAGTACAGGAGGAAGCATAGCAAGGAAAAGCAGAAGAGCCCTGGCTGGGGGCTCCATCGGGTGGAGTATCATCCCCTACACCGAAGGGTGGTGGGTTCGATTTCTTGTCAGGGCCCATACCTAGGTTGTGGGTTTGATCCCCAGTCGGGGCGCAACCAGTCGGTGTTTCTGTCTCACATTGATGTTTTTTTCTGTCTCCCTTCCTCTCTCTAAAAATAAAACACACACACACACACACACACTCTCAGGCGAGGATTGGAAAAAAACAAGTAAAAAGCAATAGAGTTGATTTAATCACCTGAAACAGTTTTTCACTTTCTTTTGTCGTAGATGGGTGTCATTAAACGGCTGGAGAAGGTGAAAATGTGAGTATCATTATGCATTGAACTTAGTTTGAAGTGAACTTTTCTTTCAGACTTAGTTTGTCAGCCTTATTAAGTCTTCAGTATTTGTATTGTACACCCTTATTTGAGTAGGGTTTTAAAATTAGAGAGGATGGTTAAAGATCACAAAAAGCTCAAATCTACAAACAAATAATTTTAAATACGTAGAGAGATCATTGTATGCACACAGTACACTGCACACAGAAAGGCCTATGGGGATGTTGCTAGAGTAATTGATTCAGGGAAGTGGGCTTCGAGAGATGTTTTCAAGAGAAGTGCATTCTGCAGATAAACAGGTAGGGTAGAAATGGTGTAATAACTCGGGTAAGAAATAAAAAGATCAAATGCTCTCAAACGATTCAAAATATAAAGAAACTTCTGGTAATAAGATCTGGAAACAGCCCAAGTGCCCATCAGTAGGTGAGCAGAATAAAAAAGCTGTGGCACATTTACACAGTGGAATACTGTGTAGCCATAAAAAAGAAGGAACTCTTACCATTTGCAGCAGCATAGGTGGACCTGGAGATGATTATGCTAAGTGAAGTAAGCCAGTCATTGTAAGACAAATACCGTATGATCTCACTTATATGTGGAATCTAATGAACAAAATAAACTGACAAACGAAATAGAAACAGGCATGGATGCATGGAACAGACTGACAGCTATCAGAGGAGAGGGGGGAGGGAGGACTGGGTGAAAGAAGGTGAAGAGATTAGCCAAAGAACTTATATGCATGACCCATAGATACAGACAGCAGTTGGTGAGGGCCAGAGGGAAGGGGGGACAGTGGTGGGGGGAGGCGGGCAAATGGGAGTGTAAATGGTGACATCCGTAATAGTGTCAGCAATAGAAATAAAGTTAAAAAAAGCCTAGTGCATGGCATAAAACCGCTCTAAAGTTACATTTGATTTCAGTTCTATTTGAATTTTACATTCTTCTCTTAATTTTTAGAAATTTGGCCCCTACCTTTTACTCTCCTGGAAAGCATACTTCGGACATCCGGTAAGGAAGACTGTAAAACAGAATTTGCTCAAAGATATGTTTATTTGATGAAAGTTTCATAAGGAACTGTTATACATCAGACAGGTTGCATATATTTCCACCTGAACAGGTAAGTTATTTTAGCACAGTCAGGCCCACAAAAGATCATTGTATCTTACCCTGCCGGGCTCAGCGGTTGAGCATCGACCTAGGATCCAGGCAGTCGGGGTTCGATTCCCAGTCAGGGCACATGCCCCTTTGCGGGCTCGATCAATGACTCTCTCATTATTGATGTTTCTATCTCTCTCTCTCCCTCTTCTTTCCTCTCTCTGAAATCAATAAAGATATATTAAAAAAAAATATAAAAATCATTGTATCTTAGAGAAGTAAAGTGTAGACGAATCTAAATGGAATGTGGTGTGATGTAGATCTATGTGATGCTTATGTGGATTTCTCTGAGATCTATGGAAGTTTTTAATATTGAAAGCAAATATTCCTATAAACCAGCAGTCCCTCCCCGCCCCAAAAAATACTCCTGCAGGAATCAGAATAGAAACACTTAAATCTGTTTTTCGTTTTCCAGATTTCGCTTTAAAAAATGGGTGTCTCTTGTGGTAGATCATGTGTTTGCATTTAAAAAATAATCTAAAAGACTGATTTGCAACAAAAGGACATTGGAAATAAATTTTAAAAAACAAAGAATGAACAGATACTGAATAAGTACCTAATATATAGCTGGCATTGTGCTGGCCATTGACAACAGCTCCAGCCCTCAGAGTTTTGTGGGGATGAAAATTAGATGAAAAAGTCTGTCATTACAAACTGTGGTCAGAGGCCTGAAAGATGAGGCAGCACAGCGAGGTGGAGGCTCGGGGGCGGGCGGGAAGGTGAGCCTGTGGGAAGGTGCAGATGGGCCAAGTGATGTGGGTGTTCAAGGAGCAGAGAGAGGTTGTGTGCTTGAAGTGCAGTACACGTGGGCGCTGTGTCGGGACAGGCTGGAGAGGGAGGCAGAGGCCAAATTACAGGCCCCATAGAGCCCATTTAAGGGTTTTCTGTTTTCTGCTGAACGCAAACTTAGGCTCTTGGCTGTGAGGCAGTAGAGAGACATGATCGCACTGGTTGCTGTGTGGATGTGGATTGAAGTGGAGAGGGAGAGGAAGTGGGGTGTCCCGTTAGCAAGGTCCTGCAGGAGCCTGGTGGAAGCTTGGACTGGTGTGAAGATGTCAGAGATGGGAAAAGTGGGCGGATCCCTGCGGTACGTTTCAGAAGTAGAACTGGCAGGGCTTCGGGATGGAAGGTGGGGCGCACAGGCCTAGGCTGGCCCAGAGCACCTGCTTATTTCTCTTGGAACAGCTTGGCGGTAGCTGTGGAACACGACATGGTGCTGCTTTCTAAAGTCTTCTGCTTGGGCGAAGAGTCTTGTGGCTGTTGTGGAGTGAGGAGTTGACTGTGACTTCCAGGGATCATCTGTTATGTTGGGAGGAGGTCAGGGAGGAACTGTCCTTTGTGATTCAAGAGTTTCTGTGACGCGGGCCCTTCGTACTCAGAAGGGGCGAGTCTTGCTTGTTACACAGTCCTTTTCACTAGTGACCTTAAGGGAGAGTGGGAGGGGTGGGGCCAGCTGGCATGGGACCTCACAATAACAGTGGATTTATCTTTTAAGGTTTCTCAAGGATTTTCCAGAAATAACACAGATTGGCTCAGGTGCATATGGCCATATTTTCAAAGCAAAACACAGACTTGATGGGAAGACTTACGCCATTAAACGTGTTAAATACGATGACAAGTAAGTAGTAAATGTTTTATTTTACTTTTAAGTGAGAAGGTACGTCGAATTGCACTATTCCTTTTTACGTATCGCTCTTCTTCATTAGTGTATTACTTACTTTTCCCAGTCTTCCTTAAAAATGTTATTCTGTCATCAAGAGCGTGGCTTACTCTGAAATGATCTCCCTTTACTGTGGTTATCTCAATAAAAAATGGATATACCATTAAAGGCTGTCTTGATGAAAACTGAACTTATAGGATCACTTAGCTCAAGGTGACCTTTGAGATTTTCTAGTCTTATCTCCTTATGTTATAGATGAGACTGGGGTCCAAAGATGTGAACTGATTTTTCAAAGGTGAAAATAGTAACTGTTCTGGTTGTCTCTTATTGCATAATACACCATTCGAACATGTAACGTCTTAAAAACAGGTTATTATTCTCTCTCATGGTCCTATGTATTCATCTGGGCCATTCTCACTTGGGGTCTGTCTTGCATTTGCAGTCGGGCGTCTTTGAAGGCTTGACTAGGCAGGACATCCACGAAGCCAGTCCCACATGGAGAGCCGTCCATGCTGGCTGTGGGCTGGCAGTTCAGCTGGTACCTTTTCATGTGGCCTGGGCTTCTCACAGCTTAGTGGCTGGTTTCCAAGAAGAATTGTCCCCAGAGCAAGTCATCCCAAGAGGAAGCAGCAAAGGCTACTTTTGACCTAGTGTTGGAAGTTCCACATGATATTGGTTCAACAGAGTCACTAAGGCCAGCTCAGATTCGAGGGGAGGGCAGATAGACTCTACCTTTTAATCTGAGGAGTGGGCGCATATACTTATTAAGGTAACGAGGTAGAGATTTAGAACGCATCCTCTCCTCCGGAATGCCAATCCGCTGTGTTCCCACTAGAACCCATTACCTCCCATGTTTGTTTCATGTATTATCTGCGCACACATACCCCCTTACCGGATAGCAGAACTCCTTCAGGAAGGCGGACTTAAAGGAAGGAGGTCTTAGATCACATGTTCACCGGTTCACCAGTCTTAGTTGTTTTCTGGCAGTTATTACTTTGTGTTACTTGGCCAGACATGGACTAGAGAAGGAGGTGGACAGGAATATGACCAAGGAGAATGTCCTGAGCTAAGGAGAAGCAGGCAGGGAGTCCTAGGTGCTCTTCATCCCAGTCAAACAAACCTACTTCCCGTCCCAGGGCAATCCCTTGGCATTGAAATACCTTCATACCTTCTTGGCATCAAAACAAGGCTTTTTCCCTCTTCACCGTTTTCCTTAACAAGAATGCAGTATTGCTGTTCCTTCCATTCAACAGCCATTTCTTTTAGCAGGAGGAAATACTTGGTGATGATCATGGTGCGGTATTAGGGGACATTAGTAGCGGCTTCATAAACTGGTAGAACACAGTTAAAATATACTTGGAAATAACAATCTAGAGCCATAACAATGTTCATACACTTTGACCCATGGACTTTTCTGTCTGGGGACCTGTTCTAAGGATATTGCCCAAATACAGAAAAAACTGTATAAGAGGATAGAAACACAGTGTCGTTTATAGCAGTGAAAATTAAGAACAAAATGTCCAGCAATAAAGAAATGATTAAGTATGTTTTGCTCTCTCCCCTGATCAGTGGCTGTTTTACAGTGATTAAAAATAAGGGTTATATGCGGAAAGTGTTTACATAGGAAGTCACATGGTGCTGGAAGCAGCCTCAGAATAATGTAGGGAAAGGTGAGGAAGTGGGTAAGAGTACAGATGAGACTGACAGCTGTTTCATCTGGTGATGGCGAGGTAGGGGTTCATTATACTTTTTGCTCTAGTTTTTTACACTTTTGAAATATTACATTAAGTTTATGCATGCTAGTTATGCAGGTTGTAAAACAATAAGGAAAATTGTAAAGATAATGTGAGAAAATAGAATAAATATTATATACTGTAATTACAAACGATAATTATTTACTATATACTATTATAATTATATACTGTAATTACAAACTGCCAGAAAACAACTAAGATACAAACGATAAGAAATAACTCCAAGTAATAACTGATTGTGTTAGGATTGTCAATATATGAGTAATTTTTCTTACTTCTACAAATTACGTCATATAAAGAATTTTTCAAAATAAAAAATAAAATTGTACAATGTCCGCTTATCCTTTCTCATCCTTGAAATTTCAGATTTGTTTATTCCATTTAGCATAGAATTGTCTTCACTCTTGACTACACATCACTGTAAAGCTCCCACACATACAGCAAAGTCTCCATTTCTCTGTCTGAATCTTCTCCTTTGTGTATCTTTGCCACACACTGGAAATTCCGAATTAGGCTCTTCCTACTGCCTGGGTTACCTACCTTGCTGCCCAAATGGGGTTTATTTTTGAAATTCAAAGTGACTCCAACACAAGTCTAAATAAGGCATAATGTATGAATTAGCTACCATAATTTTATCATTGGCATTTCAAAGACTGTTGGCATTTAAATTGTCTGATGTTTGGAATGATTTAAGTCACTGATTTTTCTTTTACGTTGAGAGTGAAAACAGCTACGTTTCGTTCACTTTTTCCTTTTCAGTGCTCCTGGTTTTCATTCTAAAACTTGGGTGTGGTCCCGCCGGGCGTGGCTAAGCCATTGAGCATCGACCTAGGATCCGGGAAATTGGGGTTTGATTCCCGGTCAGGGCACATGCCTGGGTTGAGGCCTGATTCCCAGTCGGGGGCGTGCAGGAGGCAGACGATCAATGACTCATCATTGATGTTTCTCTCTCTCTCCCTCTCCCTTCCTCTCTCTGAAATCAATAAGGATATATTAAAAAACACACACACAAAAACTCGGGTTGTGGGAACCATGGTGACTGTTCAATAAAGGAGATGTTTTGCTGTTGTTATCAGGGATGTATACTCACCCTTTATATTCTCTGTTTCTTTTAAGCAGGAAGGCAGAGCGTGAAGTACAAGTTTTGGCGACGCTGAATCATCCCAACATAGTTCGCTACTATAATAGTTGGGAAGGAAATGATTATAATCCTGAGGACAGCAACAAAAGGTAACTAACAAAGAAATCCTCTTAGACATAACAGGATGGAGGGAACTGTCGATATGTGGGCCATGGGATAAGGCCATTAATTAATTAATACATTTAATAATCACAACCACAAACACTGTTTGAGACACCATTGAGTGTCCATTCTGCAGGTAAGGAGACAATGAATACTCTTTCCCTTCCTCCTTTCCTTGCTCTGATCTTGGTTTTTCGGTCCTCAGCCGTCTTCAGAGTCTCAGGTTTAGCTTCCCTGACCCGTCGTTTCGTGCGTAGCTTGCGCACAGGCCCCGACTCCCCGTCCAGGCTGTAGGTGCAGACTTGAGAAGGAAGTTTGAATAGGTAGCTGTCGCAAGAGGAGGGTTCGTCCTCAGCTGCTAGCACTTTTCTTTCCCTCTCTCATGCCCCAGGTTGGTAGGATGTAGTCAAGGGGTCTCTTTCAAATGCCACGACACCGCTTATGGTGGGGTACAGGGCAGTGAAGATAATCTTAAGACCCACGAGCTTAAGGGGATGGGGGCACCTCACCTTGCATACTCATGTTTTGTCTCATGTAAGCTGCTGCCAAAGGGCTGGAGGATTCTAAAGAGCTGGCGTCTTCCTTTGAAAGTCATCCAGTATTGCCCAGCCGGGCATGGCCCAGCGTTTGATCATTGACCTAGGATCCAGGAGATCAGGGTTCGATTCCTGGTCAGGGCACATGCCTGGGTTGTGGGCTGCAGCTGATCAATGACTCTCTCATCATTGATGTTTCTATCTCTTTCTCTTCCTCTCCCTTCCTCTCTCTGAAATCAATAAAGATATATTTAAAAAGAAAAAAAAGAAAGTCATCCAGTGTTCATGGGGATGGTCCTCTCACTGCAGTCCTGAGGCCATTGTGGGCTTGGTCATTCATTCTCTCCTGGCACAGGCCCAGTCTCTACCTGATGTATTGAGAACCTTATCATCGGTTTCAGGACTTCTTGACCAGCAGCACATGGGACTTCAGCTTTCAGCTAATTCTGGGCTACCTATTTCTAGCCAACATATGTTCAAAGAATATAAATTAATATTGAGGCCCACTTCAGAAAAACAAACATGGTTAACAAAATCAGTGCTCCCAGTTATATCTCATAGCAGTTTGTGGACACTTCTCTTAGAGTAGCTGTCCTTGTGCCAGGTTTGTTTTTCCTTTGCCTCTCTCCTATGAAAATGTCACCCCCATGACAGCAAGGATAGTGTCTAACTCATTCTGTGCCTTTTACAAAATAGATGCTGAGTAGATTCAGGGTGAATTAAAAGATTTAAAAATTATTTTATATAATAATGAGACTTGGTTTTCTGCAATTCCATTGTATTAATGTCCCCATTCCTATCTTTTAGAAAGGTGATGAAGGACCTTCAGCTTTAAAGAATGGACAGGCTTATACTTTATAAATTAGCTAAGCCAATCAAGTTCTGGACATCTGGGAACTTATGGTTTAAATAAAAAATGGTTTATTATATTTTGATTCAAATTTACTTATTTAGATTTCTATTTTGAGACATGTTTTGTGCTTCTTAAGAAGAGAAGGTGTGCCCTGGCCTGTGTGCCTCAGTTCGTTGGAGTGTCATCCCATGCGCTGAAAGGTTGCCAGTTTGATCCCCAGTCAGGGCACATGCCCAGGTTGTGGGTTCGATCCCCAGTTGGGGTGTGTACGTCGATTTTTCTCTCTCACATTGATGTTTCTCTCTCTCCCTTCCTCTCTCTCTGAAATCAATAAGAACATACCCTCAGGTGAGAATTTTTGTTAAAAAAAGAAGGAAAAGAGATGGTATAATTTTAAGAAAGAAATGCATTTTTTTAATAAATTTATTTTTATTGGTACCTCTCTGAATTTTATATCCAGATTGACTAAGTGCCTTTTCATCCAAATGGAATTCTGCGATGAAGGGACATTGGAAGAATGGATTGACCAAAGACGAAACCAGAAAACAAACAAATACCTGTCTTTGGAATTTTTTGAACAAATAGCAGTAGGAGTGAATTATATACATTCAAAGAAGTTAATTCACAGAGATCTTAAGGTAAGTGGAAAATATGGTTTGCTAGGAACTGATAAATATAATAATTTTAAAATCTGTCTCTTCAAATTTTAGAATTGGTTGACAGTCATGAAGAAATAATATCCCTGGTCCTCTAAAGTTAGAATGGATCTAGAACCTTTCCCAAGTACCATTCCTTAGAGCCACTCAGAAGCTCTCTAGGGCTAGTAAATTTGTCAAGACACTGATCCCTACTGGAAGGAGCTCATTCATTTCTGTTGTTCTCTGGCTGATAGTCACACTCCAGTTATAAACACTGGTAGCTTTAGCATAATGAACATTTTTTCATGCAAATAATTATTGTGGCTGGCACAGCCAGCTGGCTGCTCTGTCCCTGCCTCTACTGCTACTCGGGCTTGTCTGAGAGGCAGAGGGACTTTGGTGACTGTAGCTTTGGGAGGAACATGGGTTCTCCTGCTCCTTCAGCCTTTACTCTCGAGGGCAGTCACCACTGCTAGGTCCAAAGTCTAGAATTTTCTTGGCATTTGTACACCTCTGCCCCGTGATTGGAAAATTGCAATAATCCAAACCTTGGAACATGTAGCAAACCTTTGTATTTTCATTTTTTCCTGTCTTTCTAGCATCCTACATGGTTTAGATGAGCAGCTTTCCCATCTCATCAAAATGAAAGAAGAGAGACAGACCAGCTTTTCAGTCTCTCCTCTATACTCTATGCCCTGTGATTTGCCTGCCCGCATCACAGACTAGCCATGCTGAAGCCTGTCGCTGAGCCTTTGCTCATATTCTTGCACAGGACACTCTTTGGCCTGCCCCCGTGGTCCCAGTTCCTTTATGTAGCTGTTCCAGATCGCTCTGCATCAGGCAGAAGCGCCTTGTGTGTATGGATCGTGGCTATCTGCTTAGCCCATCTATCTAAAACATCCAGGAGTGAAGAATAAAGCGAAAGGTTCCTTGAGTAACACAAGCACTTACGCAGATAGTTGTTTGTTGGACCTTCATAGGAATAAGTAACCCTTAAATGATATGCATCCTTGGTCTGTCCAGGGGCTGAGTATCTGATGCCTTCATGTTGGAGTCCACCTGGCTCCAGTATCACTCTCTAACAATCTCCAAAGGTGTTCTTTGAAGTTGGGGCCTAATAAGGACTGTGTTCAAAAGGATATATTTAGAATTGGCTATACCTTCGCTTTGGAATAAATCATACATAGAGTTCAATGAGAAAGCAAGCACAATTATCTATTTATGCAGTAATTTTTTTTTAAATCCTCACCCAAGGATATTTTTTCCATTGCTTTTCAGAGAAAGTGGAAGGGAGGGAGAGAGAGAGAAACATCGATGTGAGAGAGAGACATCGATGGGTTGCCTCCTGCACGTGCCCCGACCCGGGCTGGGGCCTGAGCCTGCAACCAAGGTATGTGCCCTTGGTCAGAATCAAACCCAAGACCCTTCAGTCCACAAGCCGATGCTCTAACCACTGAGCCAAATCGGCTAGGGCCATTTATACAGTAATTTTTAAGAAAATACCAAAGTATGGGCATTAACTCCCATACCCTCCTCAGGATAGTGTGCTGATTGGAGTCTGCCTTCTCCTACACCTCTCCCGTGTCCCACAGTGCCTGTGCCCCAGGCGGTAGACTGATCTTTTCTTATGTCTCTTTGCAGAGACGGCCCTATCCCTGCAGTTGCTCAAAGGTCAGACTTGAATACTGCTGAGCCTTCTTTCCTCTTCTACAACTGTTCTAGCTTCACTACAACAGTCGCTGCTGTTTTGCTTCTGAGACAGGGTGCAAACGAAGGCGTGCACTTTTTTTGGTGGTGCCTTGCAAAACACCAGCTGCAGGTGGCTTTGTCAGAGAATGATCTTTATCCAGTAAAGCTCCTCTTATATGAAGTCTACCAGTGTTTACCACTTTCTTTTGGAACCTTAAGAACTAGACCAAAGGCAGTGGGGAAGGGACATAGAAATTTCCGGAGTGAGGGCTTACTGTGCTTGGAGGTTGAGTCCCCTTAGGCCCAGGCTCTTCCGTCATCTGTCTTCAGCCTGAGCATCAGCCCTTATTCCTGTACCTTCTATATAAAATGGGCACCTTTTTAGTGCTCTACAACCCAACATTTTGTGGGAATCATACCATAACTAAATTAGACAAATTGTGGCATTATTGTTTTTCTTTTTCTTTTTAACAAACAATAAATAAGCAATCTGATATTTTTACTAGACAGTCCTATCCAGCTTATATGTTTACATACCATCGTAAATGTAACCTGTTTCTCAGAGTCAGGTTATAGCCTTGTGTGGGACTAGCAGTTGTCCTTGCAATCCCAACATGTTCCTGCGCTGTAACTTGAATTAGCATTGGCACATTTTCTCTCTACATCCACCCTACGCACATGTTCAGCTTTCCATCTGCATTCATTTTTTAAAATTTATCTTTATTGTTGGAAAGTATTACAGATGACCTCCTTTCCCCCCTCCCCCCATTTTCATTCGCCTCCCATCCCAGGCCTTAGGTTCCAATCTCACTGTTCCTTGTTCCAATCCAACTGCTAACTTCTGTGTGGACCTTTCTGGGAAGCTCCCCTTTCAGCTGCCCTGGGCTGATGTCTCTTCCCTCTCAGTTCCTTTGCTGGGCCCTCCCCTAAGTTTTGGCTCATGAGGTCTGTATGTGACTGTACAGTCTAACATTGTGTTGAAAGTCTAGCCTTTTCAACAATGACAAAATATTAATTTCCTCATCAATAACCATGTTTTCATGGTCTTTAGAATATTGGTCAATACCTCCTACAAATTTGTGGAACAGAATGAACACCCCTCATTTTGTTCTTTTATTTTTTTTGATCTGTTCAAAGAATTACATGGAGAAAACACTTCAGTGCAAATTATCAGCTTCCAGTTAACTTGGTACCCTTCAAGGATAGAGGGGGTATAGTTTTGTTTTGTTTTTAATCCCCACCCAAGGAGTGAGGATATTTTTTTCATTGGTTTTTAGAGAGAGTGGAAGGGAGCGGGTAGGGGGAGAGAGAGAGAGGAGAGAGAAAATGATGTGAGAGAAACACATCTATTGGTTGCCTCCCTTGCATGCCCCAACTGAGGGTGGGGATTGACCCTGTAACCTGGGTATGTGCCTTTGACCAAGAATTGAACCTGTGACCCTACAATGCACAGGCCGATGCTCTAACCACTGAGCATGCTGGCCGGGGCAAGAGGGAATATGTTTTTGAAGAAGATATCAGAGGCCCAGAGAAATTGACCTCAAGGAAGCTCCCGCAAGAAGTTCTGCATAAGATGTCCTGCAGCATCCCTGGGTAGAGAGCCATTCCGAGAATCTCAAAGTTGGAAGGGGTCTTTAGGGCACCTACTTCAATCCCCACCGAATCCTGGACTCATATTTCAACATTTCCACCAGTTACCTCTTGAATACTTCCTGGGATAGGGAACTCTTAAATTCCCATTATTTGAAGCACACTATTAATATATTATGTTACACTATTAGTATATTTCGATTTTGTTAAAGCAGATCTTTTGGTCGTTTCCACCTCCTAGTTCTGGATTTATCCATGGGACCATGCAGAGTGAATCCACCTTCCACTGAACAGCTCTTCAGAAATTTGAAGGCAACTCTGCCCCAAGCCTTCTCTGCTGACAGAGAAGTCCTGACTTCCTCAGCTGGCATTTTAAAGACCTGTGATTAATATTAAAGTTTCTATTTTTGGCTACCTGTGTAAGGGTAAATGCCTTATACAAGGGTGGGCAAAAGTAGGTTTACAGTTGTGAGTACACAAAACAGTTTATTGTACTATTATTTACTATTTTTTAATATCACTTTTTTATTGATTTTTAGAGAGAGAGGAAGGGAGAGGGATAGAGAGAGTGAAACATCATCGATTGGCTGCCTCCTGCATGCCCCCCCTACTGGGGATTGAGCTCCCAACCTGGGCATGTGCCCTGACCGGGAGGGAATTGAACCGTGACCTCCTGGCTCATAGGTCGACGCTCAACCATTGAGCCATGCCAGCTGGGCTTATTAATTATTGTATTATTTTCCACATGAGCAACTAACTGTAACCCTACTTTTGTGCACCCCTGTTAGTAAATATAAAAATAGTCATGGCTATATATGATTTGGATATGTGATGCCATTCTGTCAAATTGGAACTTATAAATTAAATATTGTTTTCTTTTTCTGTAGCCAAGTAACATATTTTTAGTAGATGGAAAACAAATAAAGATTGGAGACTTTGGACTTGTAACATTCCAGAAACATAGTGAAAAGCGGACAGAGGACCAGGGAACTCCACTATACATGAGCCCGGAACAGGTGAGGTCCCCTTCCTTTCTTTTCTATCTCTGTTTTTTTATTTCTTTCATTTTAAAGAAATTATAAAAATAATAGACACCTCTGATAAAATTAAAATAGTACAAAGTATATAGAATAAAAATGGAAAACTCCCCTTAACCTTCCTTTTTATTTTTAACTCTGCTAACTACAGTTTGTTGTCCTTTTAGATCATTGTCTGTAAGTTCTAAAAATATACAAACACAAATATATATTTACACAGACTTTTAAAAATATATATTTTACTGATTTCAGAGAGAGGAAGGGAGAGAGAGAGGGAAACACCAATGATGAGAGCGTCATTGATCGGCTGCCTCCTGCACGCCCCTGCCTGGGGACCGAACCTTGATCTCCTGGATCACAGGTCGATGCTCAACCGCTGAGCCACGCTGGCCGGGTTGCACAGACTTTTACACAGAAAATGGACATACATACACTTTTACTGGAATACTATGATGTCCTTTTGTGATTTGATTTTTTTTTCACTCAACTACATATCATAATTTTTCCATATCAGTATAAGATCTGACACATCCTTTTAATAACTATTCTGTATGCCAAAGCAGAGCTGTACCATAATTTAACTCTTTCCGTATTGATGGGTATTGATTTAGGTTTATCGACACTTACATGTCTATAACTTTTTACATTTATAGACATGTTCTATGTCTTCCTCCTTATCTTTGATCCTAAGAACAAATATTTCCAGGATAATCTATGATAGATTCCTTGAAGTGAAATTATTGGATAGGGTAACAGGTGCATTTCAAACTTGATAAACTGTGAAACTGTCATTTAAAAAGGATTCTACTGCACTCTCCTGGGTGTGGGAGAATGCCGCTTCCTCCCTCACGCTGACTGCAGTGTGGGCCAGTGTGATGAATGAGGAGTATCTTGCTCCAAAGTGACTTTTTAAAAAATCAGGCCTACCTCTGCGATATTGTGGGTTCGGTTCCAATCATTGCAATAAAGCGAGCATCGCAGTAAAGCAAGTCACGTGAATTCTTTGGTTTCCTGGTACATATAAAAGCTGTTTACACTTATTGTAGCCTGTCCGTGTGCAATAGCATTGTGTCTAAATAAACAACTACTACCTTCATTAAAGAATACTTTGTTGCTAAAATGGCTAACGGTTACCTGGGCCTTCAGTGAAGTGGAACCTTTTTGCTGATGGAGGGCCTTGCCTTGATGTTGACGCCTGGGGCCGATGAGTGTGGTGGTTGCCGAGGGTTGGAGTGGCCGTGGCAGTTTCTTACAATAAGCCAACAGTGAAGCGTGCCGCATCAATTAACTTTTCCTTTCACGAATGATTTCTAGCACGCGGTGCTGTTTGATAGCATTTTACCCACAGTGTAATTTCTTTCAGAACTGGAGTCAGTTCTCTCGCACCCTGCCACTGCTTTATCCACTGAGTTCATGTAATAGTCTAGTACTTGGCGAGGCAATAATGGGGGAGAGAAAAGAAAAGAAACCAGGAGAGAGCATTTTCTAAATAAATTGAAGTTTATTAGCCTCTTGGGAAAACAATATCATCCGCTACCCCACATCACAATAGAGTGTTTCTGAGTGGATTTCTGATCTAGTTTTTAAAAATGCAGTAAAACTGGGTATTCCTGTATAACCACAATTTGTTTATGCATTCTCCTGTTGATGGACATTTGGATTGCTTCCAGTTATGGAATATTATGAATAAATCTCCTAGGAACATTTTCATGCAAGTTGCTTACTAGGAACTATTTTAACTGTTTCAGCTGCCACATCTCATTTAACCCCACAATCAAACTCTGAGGTTGAAACTCTTGTTCTCCCAGTTTATGATTGAGGTCGTCCCCATGGTGATGGTTAATTTGCACAGGTGATTCAGCTACTTAGTGACAAAGATTTGAACTTGGGCAGTCAGACTCTACAGATCTTGTTAACAGACGTGCACTGTTATATAGTATGTTTTGGCCAAATAACTTTTTTTGGCTTCAGAAGGTGTGGATGTTTATGTTGGGTGAATAAAAAATGTAAATATATTTTGGTCTCTGTAGCTCCAGTCTTCACCAGAATATGGAAACGAAGTGGACATCTTTGCTTTGGGGCTAATTCTTGCAGAACTTCTTTATATAACTTGCACTCGTGTGGAAACAGTGAAGGTAAATAATTTCGGAAAGAATTTAGCACCAAAAATTATTGACCATCATCTTCAAAGTGCTGCTGCAGACAGTTACCACCCTCACGTAAGGGATGGGCTTGAACCTATTAGTGCTGACTGCAGATGAAATATGCCTTTTATTTATTTCATGTTTGGGCAAGTAAAACTTTTTGTTAGAAGTTCTGATCAAGTGGCGGAGTCGGTAAACACTGTGCTCACCTCCTTCCACCACTACATCAAAATGACAACTAAATGATAGAACAGCCACCCTTGAGAACCACCTAAGGACTAGCTGAGCAGAACTTCTGTAACTAAGGATATAAAGCAAAAGCTGTGTGGAGATTGAATATTGAGTTTCAACTGTAACTGAAAAATTAAAACAAAGAAATAAACAAAAACCTTCTTGTTAAAGACCAAAAACTTTGGGGTTTTTGGAAAGGTGTGTGCATCTCATAAAACCACAGCTATTTATTCCCATTTGAATCAGTAAGTAAAATTTGGATTGCCTGAGTGGCGTATGACACTGTGCTAAGTGCTACAAGGAATAAGCCTTGTTCTCAGGAGCTTATATTCTAGAAGGGAAAGTACCGAGAAAATGCTGTCGATGTTTTGGGAGGAGGCATGAAGTCTTTGGGAAGCAGCTAGGAGGAGATCTTCCTAGCTGTAGGGATTTAGGTTTCACTGAGGTGTTGAAGCTGGGCTCGGAAGGATTGGCTGGCTTCTAATAGCCAAAAACAGAAAGAAGGTGGAGCCCAGCCGGTGTTGCCCAGTGGTTGAGCGTCGACCGATGAATCAAAATAGAAAAAGGCGATTCTGGCATGGAGACAGGAGTGTGCAGAGTGTGTTTGGGGATATTAGACAGAGTCTGATGTTTTTACTGGAGTGTATAAGTTACAAGGAAGTGGTGGTTGATGGGGTTGGAAAGACACATTGGGGCTAAATTAAGGCAAGAGTGTGGACTTCGTTGCGAAGGCGGTGGGAAGCCACCGCACGCATCGGGCAGCTGGAGAGCCTGGTCTGAAGCTCAGTGAAGGGGACTCGCCTGGAGTCAACAGCCGTCTCCTCTGTAAAACAGGGGTAGTGAAACTACCTGGGTTCCCAAAGGATGAAGGGAGATAAGGCGCACGATGCTCTTAAAACTTCAACATGTTTTAATATTAGATGCGGTGAGGGGCGAGGGGAGTCCTGCTTGCTTCTTGGCTAAAGAGACTTTCCAAAGATCGGAAATATCCTAGATTTAGGGTATCTCCAGGCTTCAGTGCTTCCTAAGTTTGTTTTTCTTCCCAAGTGAGAAATTTCCTAATGAATATATATATATGTTTTATTTTCAGATTTTTGAAGATCTCAGGAATGGCCGTTTCTCAGATATATTTGATGACAGAGAAGTAAGCACTTGAAAATAATCGGAATTTTATTTTCTTCAATGTTTTATTTCTTCATAATATCTTTCTATCATTACAGAAAATTCTTCTACAGAAATTACTTGCAAAAGAACCCGGGAAACGACCTAAAACACCTGAAATACTGAAGACTTTGAAGGAGTGGAAGGGCATTCCAGAGAAAAAGATGCGAAACACGCGTTAGTGCTTTTTTAAAGAAGTGTCCTGCTTCTGATGTTTGATTTTCCTGTAACTGTCTAAAATCTTCTAGGGAATATCGATGGAATTTACCTGTTGTTTTCACTTTTCCCTTAATTTTTTTTTTTTACTATATCTGCAGAAAGGTTTGCACCTTTTTTAAAAAATTGATTTTTAGCGAGGGGAAGGGAGAAACATTGATGATAGAAATATTGAGCAGTTGCCTCCCAATGCACCCTGACTGGGGGTCAAACCTTCATCCTGGGTATGTGCCCTGCCTGGGAATTGAACCTGCCCCCATTTGGTGTGCGGGACAGTGCTCCAGCCAGCTGAGCGTACTGGCCAGGGCTGCACTTTTCTTTGTTAATCCTTCCCAAGGATATTTTTTCCACTGATTTTTTAGAGAGAGTGGAAGGGAGGGAGCGGGGAGAGAGAGAGAGAAACATTGATGTGAGAGAGACACATCAATTGGTTGCCTCCCGCACCTGCCCGGACCGGGACCAGGGAACGAACCCACAGCCCAGGTCCACGCCCTTGACTAGAATCGAATCCTTGACCCTTCAGTCTGAAGGCTGACGCTCTAACCACTGAGCCATGGTGGCCAGGGCAGGGCTGCACTTTTTAACTTCAGAAACAGTTTTACATTTGACTTTTTTCCAGCTCATCTCCCTATTATGAGATGGGAGGGAAAAAATTCCTCAGTTTATCTATAAATTAATCAATATTTATTAAATGTCTACTATTTTTATCCAAAACTATAAGCTCTTGTTTTAAATAAGAAGCCAGTTGGAGAAAAATTGTAACCATAAAAAGATAATTTACGTACAATTGCTTTGGAAAACAGTTTGTTTCTAGTGAAGGTAAATGTATATATACCAGAAAGTCATCAGTTCCATTCCTACATACATGCCTACAAGAATGTTCCTAGAAATCTTGCTTGTAAAGGTCAAAGGAACAGAAAACAACACTAATGTCCATCAAGAGAAAAGTGGATGCGTACATTGTATTATATTCACATTGGAATACTAGAGAACAGTGAAAATGAATGAATGACAACCCAGTGTAATAACATGATACATCTCTCACAAACAATGTAAGCCACAAAACAGGTTACAAAAAACATATACAGAATCCATTTATATAAAGTTCCAGAACATGCTAAATTAAATCATTTTGTTTAGGAATCCAAGCAAATGTGGTAAAACTATAAAGGGAAGGAAATGTATGAGGAATATTAAATTCTGATAGTGGTTGTCTCTGAGGAGGGACGGCAGTGATGTGACTGGGGAAGGGGGCTTCAGAGGTACAGCTAACCTTTTTAAACTGGATGTTGAATCCCCTAGCGTTCACTATACAGTTATTATTTTTTTATCTTAAATACATTTTGTATCTATTCTAACACTTTTAAAGACATGATAACTGTGCCATAAGGCAATAGCTAAACATAGAAAATAGTGAGATCACTTTCTACTTAAGTATAACAGCACAGGGCTTACAAGTGACACTCTAACTAGGGATTTACATGAGTAGAAAGGAGACCAGCCCGGCCGGGCGTGGCTCAGCGGTTGAGCGTTGACCTGGGATCCAGGCGATCAGGGTTCGATTCCCAGTCAGGGCACATGCCCGGGTTGCGGGCTCGATCAATGACTCTCTCATCATTGACGTTTCTGTCTCTCTCTCTCCCTCTCCTTTCCTCTCTCTGAAATCAATAAAGATATTAAAAAAAAGAAAAAGAAAGGAGACCAAATGGGCAGTCTGGGCAAGAGGCATGCAATATTAGATGACATAGAATAATTATTAATTTTCTTAGGTGTGATCATGTTGTGGCCATGCAGAAAAATGTCTATTCCTAGGCAGTGTCTGCAGGAGTATCTAGGGGTGAAGTGGTATGATGTTTACAACTTTCAAATGCTCAGCAAAAATCAATGTGTACATGAAGAGAGAAAGAAAGCAAATGTAAAATTTAACAATTGAACTATTGACAAATCTAGATAGAGGGTATAGAAGTCATATTCTTTGAACTTTTTTTGTAGGTTTGAAATTTTTCCTGGAGGAAAGAAATCTTTTTTAAAAATAGTGAATTTTGGATATTATCTGGATATAATGAATAATGCTCTACTCAAAAGAAGGTAGCCTTATTTTTTACCTTCTCATTTTAATATTTGTACTATCTCTTGGAAGTTTTTATTTGTGAGTATATATTTTCTCAGCCTCAAAATGATGATAAATAGAATGTATCCTCTTAATCAGAGGAGGAGAGGGGCAAAGGCCAGGGGCCTTATTTACAAATTAATAAAATGCACACACAGATAACTGGGATTTTGAAAGATATATCTATCCCTATGTATGATATATGTAGAGAATATATTTACTCCCTTTTTAAAAACTTCTTTTGCTAGAGTGTTTTAAAGCAAATTTAAGGCATTATGTCATTTCACTTCTAAATACTTAAAAATGATCTTAATCTCTAAGAGATAAGATCCTTTTAATTTTAACAAAACCACAATTTCATTGTCACTCAACAAAATAAGGTGTTTTTGATTATACAATCATTCCGCGGGCATTCAGTTTTCCTATCGCAAAAATATTTCTACAGGTTGTTTCAATCAGGATCCAACACTGCATTTAGCTGATGTCTCTTTTACTCTCTAACATTTGCCCTTGTTTTTAGTTTCTTTCCTCTTGGCATTTATTTGAGGAAGAAACTGGAATATATATCATGTAGAAGTTACTCCATTTAGGATATGGCTTCTGGTATCCCCATGGTGTCTAGTTAGATTGAGAAACTTGATTTGATTCTGATTTAAAACTTTTCCCCCAGGAATACTGCAGAGGTGATACTGTATGCTTCCTTTTGCATCACTTTGGAAGGAACCTGATGTCTGGTGGTTCCACTTTGGGTAATTTTCAGATTGATCAGTGGTTCGTGGTGGTGTCCAAGGCTTCCTATCAGCCTTTCACCTATTGGCTTTAGCAGCCATTGATGAATGCTGTCTGGATCTGTTGTTTCATTAGGGATTACCAAATAGTGAGTTTTTGGATTCTGTCACACCTCTTGCATTTATCATCTGTGATTCTTCCGTAAAGAACTTTTCCGTAAGGCTGAATGGGAAAGGTGGGAAAAATATTTAACATTAATTTAGAATGTGTCGGTGCCCTAGCAACCTCCAAAGGTCACAAATGAGATTTTTGTTTTTTAAGCAGGCATGTGATCCAACTGGTACTTTGACACAGTGTATTTAGAATTGTTTGGAGCAGGAAGGGACTTTATTCGGAAAGTCAGAGAAGTCAGAGAGGCTAAGAGGACCTGACCGATAGGAGGGGACAGAACCAAGAGGACTTGGCAACTGATTGCATGTGAGAATTTAGGAAAAGGTCAGCATCCGAGATTGCCTCCAGGTTTGTTTGAAGGTGAGGGGCAGGAATATGATGGCCTTGAAGGAAATACAGGTTTCCATCAAATTAAACCCCCAAAGACCCACACGTGTTTGAGAGAGATTTTGTCTCACAGTTGTACCTCGTATACAGTTTTTAGTTAGAATTTAAGCCAATAGTGGGGCCACTGTGCATCTGCCAACATGGGGGGGAACATTTGGGAGGTAAAATGTGGATATCACTTGGAGATACCAAGTTTGGGGTGCTGCCAGGATACTCAGGGGCAGGTGTGGAGCACACCGCAGGGCAGGGACTCGGAAGAAGGGACAGATTGGGACCATACACAAGTGATGTGGAGTAACCCCTGACGCTTCACTTTGAATCCAGCGGGGCCGGGGGAGATATTCTAGAGGAAGAGGGAAGGAGCAAAGCCTGGCTGGCAGACGTCTCATTTAGATTCACTCGCCTGGCAACCCAGCCCCTACGGCCTGTGATTCTGAATCTGCCTGGGTCTGTCTCAGCCCTACAGCTCCCCAGAATGGCCTCAGGAGAAGGGACTACAGGTCACAGCTGGACAGTGGCCCCACTATTGGCTAAAACTTTAACTAAAAACTGTAATAGCCCTGACTGGTTTGGCTCAGTGGCTAGAGCATCGGTCCTGGGATTGAAGAGTCCCGGGTTCCATTCTGGCCAAGGGCACGTACTTTGGTTGCAGGCTCGATCCCCAGCCCTGGTTGGGGCACATGTGGGAGGCAACCAATCGATGTGTCTCTCTCACGTCGATGTTTCTCTCTCTCCCACTCTCTCTGAAAAGCAATGGAAAAAATATCCTCAGGGGAGGATTAAAAAAAAAACCACTCCAAAAACCTGTGTAATAGGTAAAACTGTGAGGCAAATGAAATCACTCCCAAATATTTGTGGATCCCCTCAGGTTAATTTGATTGGGACTGATACTAGTTTCCTACGGCTGCTGTTACACCACAAATTTGGTGGCTTAATATATATAAATGAATGTGTATATATATATATTTTTATATGTGTGGTGTGTGTGTGTGTATATATATATATATATATATACACACACACACACATATACATATATATATATATTTTTTTTCTTGTAGAGTTTGGCAGGCCAGAACTCTGAAGTAAGTTTCACTGGGCTAAAGTGAAGGTGCTGGCAGGGCTGTGCCCCTCTGGAGGCTCCCATTCCATGACACATGCCCCAGCCACACTGCTTGGCTCTCAGTTACCTGAATAGGCTTTTGTACTCAATGGCTCTCTGCTATGGTTTCTACCTGAAATTCCCTTCAACTTTTTAAAAATAGCAACTTTATTAAGATATAATTCACATACTGTGTAATTCACCCATTTAAAGAATACAGTTCAGTGATGTTTCATATATTCAGAGTTGTGCAATTATGACCACAATCAATTTTAAAACATTTTTTGTTGGCCCCCAAAGAAACCCTATGCCCATTAGCAGTCATTCCTCATTCCCCCCAATTCTAGGCAACCACTAATCTACTTTCTATTTCTATGGATTTCCCCATTCTGGACATTTCATTTAAATGGAATCATACAGTATGTGGTCTTACTCACCTCGTGTAATGTTTTTAAGGTTCACCCAGGTTGTAGCATGGATCAGTATTTTTTATTGGATGTATCATTTTAGTTATTCATGAATTGATGGACGTTTGGGTTGTTTCCCCTTTCCCGCTATTGTGAACAAGGCTACAATGAATGTTTGTGTTCAGGTTTTATGTGGACGTGTTTCTACTTTCCTTGGGCATGTACCTAAGAGTGGAAATGCTGGGACATACTGTAACTCCTTCCTCATTACTTTGCATATCAAAGTTATATTTGGAACCTAAATTCAGTGCCACTGCCATAGTGTCCCACCATCTCCCACGCAGAATGAAACTTCTGCCTAGTACATCAGTATTGTGCTTACCAGTTTGCCTCAGAGTTCAGCTGTTCCCGAGTGGCTGTTAACTCGTACAGAACTGTGATTTAATGCCCTGCATAAAGCAGTAGCTATATTACTGCTTTTGAATTGGTGGGGAGTAAGTGTTAATTTCACATGCTTGAACTTACAAAATGTATCTAATACTAAAGAATGTTCACTTTAAAATTTCAACCATTAAATGTTTGGCAAATAGCACTTAAAGTGAAGGTCTGTAAGGCAAATCAGTTTGCTATACTGAGGTATTTAGGATTTAAAATTAGGAAAATGAAATATTTTAGAAATTGTTGGTAGGACAATATCGACAGCACAGTGTAAACAAAGGCAAATGACAACATAACTAAAAATCTGTGTTTCAAATTTTACTTAAATGTTCTAAAAATTAAAAGATTATTTTCAATGTTCTGCTTCCCTTGGTTTTCATTATTGTCTAGTTATGAGCTCATAAAAGGCCTCTATGAGTAAAAATGTTTTTACTTGCGTTGAAATCCTTTGTTTTTAACTGTTGATGGATGTATCGTTTGATGGATAAGAATGGTGGGATGTCTCCCACTCTCCAAGGCAGACCTAGGCTGGAAATGCAGGCCACCCTCTGGTGGAGTCATGGGTCCCATAAAGGTTATTCCCATTCTCAGCATAATTATTCTGAACATACTCAGAATATTCTAGGACACAGGGGAGGTGGTGGGTTGTCCCCATAGTCAGAGGAGAAAAGGAAGCCAGTTCCTGACTACTGCATGTGAAACAATCCACATGACTTTGGGATTGACCTAATGAATATTGGTATGTATGTTGGCTGAAATGACAGGAAAGGATTTGACTATAAATCCAAGGGAAAGATGTACTCCTTTGTTTTAGCTATGAACATAATTTTATCATTTTTAAATGAAACAAGTGAGTATTCAGCATCATTATTCAACTATATAAACTCCCCAATATATATTTTTTTACTTTATTGTTGACACTATTACAGATGTTTCCCCTTTTCCCCCCATATTTTATATATGTACTTATATTCATAAAAATGATTCCTGTTCTGGATGAAGAACTGAAGCCCAGAAGTTAACCAGGTTAATGGTTCTCAAGCTCTGTTGCATCTTAGAATCAAGGGTAGTGAGGCCAAGGCCCCAGTGGCCAATTACATCAGATTCTCTGGTGGTGGGATCCTTGTATTTTTAAAGCTCCCAAGTTCAACTTGAGGACAAGTGAAGTAGGTCATGCTAGGTAAGAGCTAGAACAAGTGCTATTGATTAGCTTGTGTCCGTGTAACATAGCTTTTGCTGTTCTTGGGTATGCTGTTTCTAATAAAGAGAAGAGGCTGACCTCTTGCTCAATGCGCCTGAAAGGTGAGAGGTAAAACTGTACAGGTGAGGCCACAACTCTATCCCAAGAACAGTGGTGCTCTGTATTTAACCTACAGCATCAGAGCTCACCCAAGGTGCTCATCAGACTCATTCTTAGAACTTTAAAATAAGTACGCATATCCAGGAGCTACCCTAGAACAGCTGATCAGAATCACTGGGGGAGGCACCTGAACTTGTGAATGTTAAAAAAAGTTCATAATTTTGATGCCCAATCTTGGAAGGAGCTCTGTAGGTGTGCCACGGAATGTGCTTAGCTGTATTCAGTTAAATTATAGGGAAGCAGATTTCAGCTTAAGACAGAAAAATAACTTTAAAATTGCTTAGAGCTACCCAGCAAGGGAACAGTCTGTTTTAAGGTAGTGAGCTCTGAGAAGTGTGGGAGTAAGCTCTGTGGACCCTCATTCAGTCCCTCTCAACAGAGGGGTGTCTTATCTGATGAGTGATTTTGGGAGAAGGAACTTAGCCTGTCTGGCCCAGACCTTGGTGGTTTCCCTCACCTAGAAAGCTGACTGGTCTCGGAATGCAGAGATGAGCTGTGCCCCTGCAAGGCAGAGGCCTGCAGTTCTCTCCAATCAGGCAGATTTATCAGGGAGCCTGACTGGACAACAAGCCAGCCTTGCTGTTTCAGCTTCACTGACAAGAAAGCTGGTATTTGGATATCTGACTCCCAAGTCTTATTTCTCAGTTTGTTCCAAAGTGAAGAGGGGAGTAAGAGAGTTACCTGTTGGTGTCCTTAAACTCCATAAGCATCACAATAGAGCCATAAATTGTAATGGCCCATGTCTCTCGTACTTGTGTTCTGAAATAGCAGTCCATTCTTTTATTGAAGTCAGTGGACAATTATAGTCTAAAGTACAAAGTACTTCTGAAGTACAAAAAGAACAAAACACAAAACATCTGGCAACAGCATTTTCCAAGTTTCTACTTTACTGACAATAATCTTAGTCATGATCTGCAGAAGTTGGTCCTGGGCAATTTGAAGACAGGTCTTCTTTATCTGTAATTTACATGAGAAAAGTAAAAGACTCTTATAATAAACTATTCCAGAAAATTATTTCAACATAACATGGATTTTGTAGTTGTGTTTGCTCCTATTGTTAAACAAACTGGGAAAAGCCTGCATGGGCTCATGTATTAGAAGGGAAAGCACTTGGCTCTATAAGACATATGGCAAGTTTTAAACCATTTCTTTCTTACAATAAAAAAGTAAAAGGAGTGGATTTCAACATGCTGATTTTTATCGTTCAGGGACAATATATAATAATTCTAAAAATTTAATATAGCTTTCAAGTATCTGTAACTTACGACTCTAAAAATAAAGCATGAAAAAAATTTATCATCCTTAAGTGATTCAAAACGTTTCTTTTGAAATAAAAGACTGAAAAATTCCCTTCTGCACATGGTTTCCAAAAAGTTTAAAAACACCTTTAATAAGGCCTCAGTTATTTCTATATCTACTGTTTAAGATATTGATTCCACATTACCTTTTGGATTGAATAAGAAATTTCAATTAAGGGAAATGTGACTTTTATAAAAAAAAAAAAAAGTAAAAAAAATCAAAGAGCATTTGTATTCAAAATTTTAAAGAAGTTTAAAATATTTTCTTACCTTCATAGGCTGTTCCACACCAAATACAATACAGATGTTCTTCTCTTAGATAACTAGTCAATATCTGTAATTTGTCCAGTACCTAGGTAAAGGACATAAACACATGAATGGTTCCCATTGAAAAGCATCTGGGTTTCCTGGTCTCTTGGATCAAGCTGAATTAGCCCAAGGCCATAAATCTTCCCCTACACTCTCAACCAGTTAGGAGAGGTGTGAAAGAGCATTTTAGAACGTGTCCCAGTTGACCAACCATCCTGATGTTTTCACAAGTCTGCCAGACACAACAGAGACCACTCGTTAACATTCAGAAAACAGAATTTGGCTGGCACTATTAGGATCCTTTAAAGACCACTTCTGCTTTCAAAGAATCTACTTTCCCCAGTGGGATGAGGGTGACACTGCCTCCTGGCACCATTAAAGTTCTCTTCAGTGGTCTCCCATTTAAGTGGAATATAGGTTTTTCAAATTTTGAATGTTTCCTACAAAACTCTGATATACATGTAACCACAGAAATGTGTATTCATTTCTTTAGTAATCTCCACCTTCCTTTGAATTGAGTTTTGTTTTGTCTTGTTTATGGGTGGGGGTGAGAGGTACTCATGAGAATCACTTCGAGAAATTTAACAGGAAACTAGGTAGAAATGAAAATAGTTTACATTTGCAGCTAATCCATCATCTACACTGAGGCCAAGGTGAAGAGGGTAAACCGAAGCTAAAAGGAAAAATTATACGAAGTTTTGATTCAGGGTTAATAACCCTATAACATGTAGTTCTCAACAAGGGGTGACTGCTGCCCTCAGAGGACATTTTGCAATCCCTGGAGATATTTTGGCTGTCAGAAAGGGGAAGTGCAACAGGCATCTGGTGGGTGGAGGCCTGGGATGCTGCTAGATACCTTACAATGCACAGCACAGCGCCCTATGACAAACCATTACCCGGCTCAAGGCGTCAGCAGTGCCAGTGCTGAGGCACCCAGCTCAAGAAAATGGTACCAAAACATACACTTAAATCTTCACTCTCATCCTCATCCTCATCTTCATCTTCCTCTTCCTCTTCTTCAGTCTCCTCTTCAAGCCTCAGCCAGTACCAGGCCTCTCTGGGAACCTGAATATTCTGAAAATGAAGAATTATGCCCAATTAAACACAGCTAAGCATGAGACTGTCACCAGTGTGTCCACGTCAACATGAATTCGTTCTTTTAATTAAATATTTACTGAGTGCAGCTTTAAGAGTAAAGCACTGTACTACGAACTCTGGGGATGCAAAGCTCAATTAGAATAGATATATATTTTACTTCTCACTCCAGGACATGCTTATTGATTTTTAGAGGAAGGGAAGGGAGTGAGAGAGGGAGAAAAAGAGGGAGAGAAAGGAGAGAGAGATCAATCGATAGCCTTCCCATACTCGCCCCTACCAGGGATGAAACCCTCAACCTAGGTATGTGCCCTGACCAGGAATCAAACCCCCCACCTTTTGGTGCATGATTCTTAACCAACCGAGCCACACTGGTGAGGGCCCAATTAGAATATTGTATTGTCTCCAAGTTGCTGACAGTCTAGTAGGGAAAATAAGCGTTGGGCATAAGTAACTTAATGGGTATAAAATAATACATATAAGCTAGGAAATCTTAAGAGTCATGAGATACATTCAAAATAAAGTGCTAGGGAAACATAAAAGTGAGAGATTGCTCCTGGCAATATATTTAAAGATAGTAAAATTTTTACAAACAATTTTGAGACTTAAAAAAAATTTAATTGATTTTTAGAGAGGATTTTTAGTCTTCTACTGATTAAAGCAGCAATTTTCAATCTTTTTCCATCTCATGGCACACATAAATTAATTACAAAAATTCTGCAGCACACCAAAATATATATTTTTTGCCAATCTGACAAAAAAAGGTACAATTTTGATTGGTTTACAAAAATAATCATCATCATAGTAATTACCTACCCTTTTTGCTCCCTTTAGAGAGGAAGGGAGAAAGACAGAGATACTCATTTGTTGTTCCACTCATTTATAAGTATTCATTGGTTGATTCTTGTATATTTCCTGACCAGGGATCGAACCTGCAACCTGCACCCTTGGTGTATCGGGATGATGCTCTAACCAGCTAAGCTACTTGGCCAAGGTGCAATTTTGAGACTTTAAGTGGAGACACTTTATTTGAACCATCAAAATAAAAAATAAAAGCAATGACAGAAATAAAAAAAAATCCTTCAAATCTGAAAGATATTATTCTACAATAATATTAGTAGCTAGAGAAACACATGAGGTACTGAACATGGACTGAAAATAGGCTATTCTGGTTAGTCAGATATTCTGGTGAATAGACTTTCCACCTCTGAGTAACAAATATTCAAACAAGCAGAGAACCAGTAAATGTAAAAATACTACTTAACCCTTACTGGATAATTCAAAGTACTCAAGCTCCTACCATGAACAAGTCATTACTGTGAGTAGTATATGTTAAATGAAAGTTTTAATTCAGTGAGTTTCAAGTGGTGTGCTGCAAGAAATTTTAAAACATGCAATACTTGACTATTTAGTCAGGGACACTGACCTTTTTTCCCTTAAGATTGTCAAATAAAAAAATGACAACAGCCAACACAACAATAGTCGTCCAGTGTGAATGCCCTGTCTTGAACCATAAATATATAGGTCGTAAAACAGAGTTGCACCTTACTGGTAATGTCATATAATAAGGTTGCATCTGAATGGTTAACTCTTAACACCAGAAATCCTTATATACAGGTATATATAATAGGCATCTGATTTTTTAAAAAGTCACTTTGGAGCAAAAAGGGTAGGTAATTACTATGATTATTATTATTCTTGTAAACCAATCAAAATTGTACCTTTTTTTGGTCAGATTGGCAAAAAATATATATTTTGATGTGCTGCAGAATTTTTGTAATTAGTTTATGTGTGCCATGAGATGGAAAAAGATTGAAAATTGCTGCTTTAATCAGTAGAAGACTAAGTATACCAGACTTGGAATGTTTTGTTTAAATATAAATTCATGGAAAATCACACTGGGTGCCAAAACACTTCACTGAAAGCAGGAAAAAGGCTTGCCTTCTGCGTATCCAACTGTTGACAGGCTCGCTGGCTTCTCCTAAGATCTCCTTCTAGCTTCATTTCATCTTGCTTATTTTTAAGTCGCATTCTATTTGAAAGAAAAAATAGCACATTACAGGTCTGTATTCTCTATCCATTTTATATGCCCAAGGGACAGAAAACATACCACACTGAAGAAAATATGAAACCAAAAGCAGCTCAAATACAAAGTTTTACCGGAACTGTTCTGCAGCATTTTCTTCAGCTTGGTTTTTCATGTGAATCTTTCTTCTGTAGCTTTCTAATTTTTCCTCTGCTTTTCGTTTTAATAATGTCTCATGACCAATGCCACTTTTTCCTGTTCAAACAGACAACTCTGATGAGAAACTTACTGACTTTACATTTCAAAACATGACAATTTAAATACAAATTAAGTGCAGTTGTAACTTGAGTACAATCATTCAAAATCATTTGACAAGAATGACAGGAGAAAACACTAGAGATTTTTTTTTTAAACTCCAAACACACAATTTGATTTTCACAAAGATCATTGTTAGTCTGAGCTAACATGATAGTAATACTGTACAATTTTTTTTCAATTGGGAGAACACCACCAACAGTCATATTTTCATATAAATATGAACAAACAAAATATTTTTTCTTTAATTCATTCAAAGTATTAAGAAAAACATTTATTTTTAAATTTTATTTTGCAATTAGTTTACATTCAATATTATTTTGTATTAGTTTTAGATATATAGCATAACGGTTAGACAATCATATACTTTATAAAAGTAATCCCCCTGATATTTAAGAAAAAATTTTAATGGATAAAATCTGTCTCAGAATACTTTCAGAACATTTCAATTGCATTTTTAATGGTTACAACAATTTCTCCCCATATTTTTTATGATATAAATTTTATTTTATACTCACTAAAACTTATTTTTATTTTAAAAGGCTTAGAAGTTTAACTAAGAAACATCTTACTGAAGGCCTCCAATGATAAAAACTGTAACAGTACCACCATCAAAAAGTACTTATTAAGCAAATATATGTGCTAGACATAAACATAAGTTATTATTACTGGTAAATATCCCTAAAAATAATTACTTACCTGTTTTGACTTTGAGAGGAATTGGTTCAACAATACCATCTCCTATAAAAAGAGAACAAATCACAAGCTACTTTAGAAATTCTTCCTCAAACTACAGGGAAGCATAATATGCAACTTTACAGTGTCCCATACAGATCCCCACCTCTTTCAATGATATTCAAACTGAAATCTGAACACCAACACTGTATAATCAATTACCGCCTTTTGAATACCTAGTTCTCAACAAGGCTGATGCACGGCTGGTGTGGCTCAGCGGTTGAGCATTGACCTAGAATCCAGGAGATCGTGGTTCAATTCCCGGTCAAGGCACATGCCCGGGTTGCCGTCTCAATCTCCAGTGGGGGGCATGCAGGAGGCAGTCAATCAATGCCTCTCTCATCATTGATATTTCTGTCTCTCTCTCTCTCTCTCCCCCCTTCCTTTCTCTGAAATCAATAAAAAAAAAAAAGTGAAAAACTAATATTAAACATTCAAAAGGGTGACAGTCCTAAATTAAGTCAATTACAATAAAGGAGAAAAGTAAAAGAGTTTACAGAAGCTACTTTAAATATATGGCCTCTACATCTTAATAGTCTCACTTCCTAAAAAGAGAGGTGAGAATGGAGTTTCTCCAGCTGGTGTAGCACTCTGGCAGCTGCTACAGGTACAGAGCAAACAGGGCAGAGTCCTGACATGGTCCTCAACGTTGTTTCACTATCCTTTGGCCACTGTTAGCTGTTGCCTCCATTATAAGCTTTGTCCACCCCAGTTGTTAGTGACTACAAGGCTGAGCTGGGCTGATAAGCAGCTCTCGATGATTGTACAAAGTGGGTGTGGGAAGATGAAAGCTTAAGTTGCTTTAATTTCTGTGTAGATGAATAAGATTAAAGAGTCATCTTTGGTACCCATGGATGGACCACCATTTGGTGGTTAGAACACCTTTTTATTTCTGGATGTGACTTACCACTCTTGCCAAGGGCCTGACCACTTTTATAGCCCATCTTCTGGAGCAAAGCAAACCCTTTGTTTTCACAGCCTAGTGCATTTTTCAACCCAATGTCACGTCTTTCTTGTTCTTCCTCTTTCAAACTCTTCTGCCTATTTTTCAAATTAGCTTCCTGTTGCTTTTCTTCTTTTCGGCGGGCCTCTCGAACTTGCCTCAGCATTGGCAATCCTGGTCTGATATCTTCTCTGAAGAACAAGGGAAAAGGTTGTTTTAGACGAGTATGTGGAGTTTTCTCATGACTCGGATTCTCGCTTGACACTACTTCGCATTTCAGTGCTGCCTCTCTGACCATCTTTGTTATCATCAATATTAGAACATAACGAGTGACCTCCGAGAATGGCTGTTTTAGTAAAAACGACGATGGTTGTTGCCAGACTGTGGGAAACTAAAGAAAGTATACAGTTGAAGAAATTAGAAAAAAGTAAGTTTTGACTAATTTTTCTAGGCGGTTGGGAACAATAATGAGCGAAGCTGAATAGTAGCTAGAAGAGACAGTAAGGTGAAATAAAAGGGTACATTTCCTTGGAAGATGGGAATAAAAAGAATCGGGGGCAGAAGTAAAATGCTTAGCACTGAAAGGGAAGAGGCATGGAAAAGCAGACAGTGTTCCCATAAAGCAACGACTAACTTTCTAACCTCACATTTAAAGTCAATGTCTTTGCTTAAAAGTCTACATTAATGTCTTATACAGATCATTCCATGAGGTGTACACTTTTACTTACTGGACATTAATGAAGGAATCAGACATATAATCCTCTTCTTCTGCCATGTTCAACTTCATACAACAAAAATGTCTGCAAGTCAAATAGGATAAAGTAACAGCTACTCATTTTTTAGTTTACCAAATTGGAAACAAGCTTTTCTGTATCACCAGCCATGACCTTTCTCCACAGCTCTCCTCCACATCCAAGTGCCCTTTTGATGGCTTTCTGTGTGGAGCTCTCAAACTCAACAATCCAAACCACTCATTCTCTTCTACCCCAACCTGCCTTCATCCCCTATATTTCCAAATTAAAGTGACTACTCTCTCCCCATTCCTGGCCTCTTCTAAACCTTTGTCCCTTCCTCCTCTAGAATATCCCTCCAAGGCATTTTTCCCCATAGTTGTGACCACTGCTTTAGGTCAGGCATGTCTGTCTCACCTGAGCTATTACAACTGCTTCCTCATTGGTCCTATTGCCTTTGGCTTCTCCTCTTCCAATAAACTTTACCCTGTAGGCAGTGGAGAATCAGTCACTTTAACAATGTAGCAGAAGTGCTTCATAATCTGACCCCTGACTCTCCTTTAGGATTCATCATTCAAGCCACCTGGCTTCTCATTGCCCAGTGAACACACCACTGACATGCCCTTCCTCCTAGGCCTAGGCTACTTTCCTTCCCCAAAGCCTGTCCTGAATGCTCCAGGCCTCTCTCTACAGCACTTTATATTCAAGCTGCACATTTGGAACTTGATATAGGTAATGCTTCACCTATATAAACATTTTTAAGAAGTCTCCATCCAAAATAGCTGAAGTCATATAATTATTGGCCCATAAGGGGGTAAAATAATTATTCAGAAAGTGCATCTCAAACTTTTATTATGTATGAATTGCATCAGATCTTCTTAAAACGCAGAGTCTGATTCTGAGCTGGAGACTGAGGTTATGCATTTCTAACAGGCTCCCAGGTCATGCTAATGCTTTCCTTTGGGGATCCGGCCCTTTGGCCTCCACGTGGTTCTAGAGGAGGGCGACAATCTCTATACTCTCTTGGGCACAAGATGGCCAATTAGAGTACTTTATGTCCCTGCATCAAGGAGGGCATGACTTAACTACGGCAAAGAAGCCTCACTTTCCTTACACGATATGAATATGTAGACTGTGGGGAAAGAAACTCTCTTCATTGGTGCTTCTGACCTGGACGTATGTGAAGCTGGCTGCGGATGGCCACCTTCTTGGGCATATGAAGAATTCTGTTCTGCAGAATGAAGCCGGACAGAGAAAATGGACAAAGATAGGCCTAAAAGTAACGAGTGTCCAAGCCCAGTTCCAAAGGCCCTGATTTCTGTAGCTCTTCCTCTGCTGCAGCGACCTAGCATTCTTCCCAGTTTCTGAGAGGGGTTAGACGGCATCAGGTTTTGTTTTTTTTTTTTTTTTTGCAGACAGAGAGCAGGGAAGTAGCAACAAGGGTGCTGCTCAGACACCGAGAGCCCCACTAACCATCCTAGTGGGGAGATGGGATACGTAGTTGGTTGTACAGTGGGAAGGCGTCAAAAACAAAACAAAGCAAAGCACCAGACGCCTCGGGGTACAACACCCCTTTCAGGGACCGCTGGTCCCGGGACCTCCCCGCGCCTTCCCGGCCGCAAGCGTCCCCCGGACGAGCGCACTGCGGGCGGAGCGCGGGGGAGGTGCGATGGGCGGTCACAGCCGGCATGCGGGTCACCGCCCTCTGTCCCTCCATCCGGGCCGCCAGCCCCTTACCTGGCAGCTCCACTCGCCCGGTCAGCTCAGGACGGCGGGCGCGCCGCCTCCGCGCTGCCGTCCGCACCTGAGCTTCCCGGAGTCCCGCGTCGGAACCCGCGGCGGGCGGGGCCGGAGGACTGCGGAGCGCGCTCGCGTGGGACGCACCTTCCGCGCACGCGCCCTCTCCTCGCTTCCTGCCGGCGGGAGGGCGGGGCATCCGGGTCTCCGGGCAGCTGATTCTGGCCGCGGAGCCTAGCCGGTCGGCCCCCGCTAGACTGGAAGGTGAGGCGCCCCGTCCGCCGCCGAAGCCGGCACGGTGACGCGCACACACGCCGGCCCGTTCACTTTCGGAGGGCTGCGGAGGAAATCCGAGTCCGTCACGAACATTTCCCGTTCTCCAGCGCCTCCTGGGGCTGACAGCCCGAGTGGCTCTGCCGGGCCTGCGGCGGCCTCCTGGCCTCTTCCCGGGCCGGGCCGGGCCGGGCCGGGCGCTGCGGTCCTCAGAGGGGCCGCGTGAACCCAGACCCGCGGCGCGCAGCCTCCGCCCGCGCGTCCTCGGGCCGCCGGGGCTGTGCCCGAAGCCCCTGCGAGGGCCCCCGCCGCCCACCCCTCCCTGTGGGAGGACCCTGGGAGGCTTCCAGGGGGCCGCCCCGCGGGGCGTTGCGGTGCGCGCCCGGCAGGTGCGGCAGAGGCGGGGCGGGGGCCGCGCACCCGCAGGGGGCAGGAAAAGCCGAGGAACCCGAAAAGCCTGGGATGTGGGCCTGGCTGGTGTTTGATCACGGTGCTCCAGTTTTCCAGTTTATGGAACGGGTTAATGATGTGTTTTCCTAGGCTTTTTTTTCTTCTTCTTTTTTCTGGAAAAATGCCTCATTTGCAATATTTATTTCAAATTTTTACCCCATGTTTCCCTCGCTAATCAATTTCTTTCTTTTTTTTGGTACCCTGGTCCTTTAAATTTTAGTTCTCAGCTTTTACCTCAAAAGAAGTTTCCTCCAAATGAAATGAGAGGGAAAGCCTGACTCTTCATTTCGTAGCGGTCACAGTCATTAAGCTGGACTTTTTAACACTGAAAAATCCTTACAAGTATTTTTTAATTTGTTGTTTTAAGGTGTGAATTAAAAACTTCAGTCATGGAGTTAGCCCACAGTTTATTGCTAAATGAAGAAGCTTTGGCTCAAATCACTGAAGCAAAGAGGCCAGTTTTTATCTTTGAGTGGTTGCGATTTCTTGATAAAGTCTTGGTTGCTGCCAACAAGGTATGGTATTGCTTTGCTTTTTCCTCAGCTGGGTTAACATAATCAAGAGTATTATGTGTTGAAAGCATTTTTGGAAAGGTTGTGGGTCACTTAGGGAACTAGAGGATATTACACTGGAATAGGAGTTTCTTGTCTGTACTTTTTCTATTCTGTGGCAAAACCCAAAGCTCCTTGAAACCCACTTGTTGCCTGCTTCCTGCCTCCACCTGGACAGCTGCATGTGGCTGGAGAAGAGCATGGCTAGGTCACTGCTGTCACTTTAAATTCATTATTTCCAAATTCAGGGCCCTCAGTGCTGTCTAGCAATCCCAGTATCTTCATTATCTCGCCGAGGAGTTAATAATAGACTTCTCTTTTCTTAGTCTTCGTAGTCTATTTCATTACCTGTGTGTTGCTTTTTATTTCCGTATGTTTTATTTACTGTCTTTAAAATTAGATGCGTTCCTCAACCACCTGATGGACTTTGGCTGTCTGCTCAAATTTAAGAGTGAGAAGTGAAAAGCTTTCTGGGCGGGGTGAAGTTTGTTAGTTGTGCTTCACCAGAGGCCAGTCCGGTTCTTTGAGGAACCCTGGACATTAGTATCATAGGTTTCTCTTGGCTGGTCATTCCCCAGAAGAGACTTTTTTACTTTTGTGTTCTAGGGTGTATGACTAACTAGTTCCCTAGGGAGGAGGCTAGGGACTTCAACATTCAGATGTAAACTTCCACTTAGCTCCCCTGTTTTCAGTGCCATTTTCCCAGCCTGTAGTCATGCCTGGGCTCCGTAAGTGCAGAATAGAAGAGAGAGATAAAGGAGTCTTACAGCTTCTTAGATTCTCAATCATTCCCTCCGTTTCTAGGCCCAACTTCACTATTCCATAAGCGCCTTAGAGCCTCAAAACAACAACAAACAGCATGAGCTTTTAAGGGATTTTTTGTTGTAAGTTGGGTCTCTTCCCAGCTTTCCCTGTTGGGGATACCTGGCTTCCATATTTTGCATTGATTATTTTCCTGTTTACTTTTGTGGATTTGTGTGTTTTTTTGTGTGGGTTGCTTTTAGTATAGTTTTAGTAAGATTTTCTTTCTTTCTTTTTTTAAACCCTCACCCAAGGACATGCTTAGAGAGAGGACGTGGGGACGGGGAGTGAGAGAAACATCAATGTGTGAGAGAGACATCAATTGATTGCCTTCCCTCACCCGGGATTGAACCAGCAACCCTTTGGTGCACAGGGCGATGCTCAACCAACTGAGCCACTCCAGTGGGTTTTAGTAAGGTGTCTTTAACCGGACGTTTCTGTTTTCTCTTAAACCCCCTCCAACTGGGTATTTGTTTCCTCTACTCCACTGAAACAGCTCTTTTCCAATCATTAGTGATCTCAAATTGCCCAAACCAGTGGGTCAGTGTTCTGTATTAATTTACAGAGTTGATCTTCTACCTGAAACAAATACTTTTTATTTTGTTGTGAAATTGAAAAATACAAAAGAGTATATATAAAGCTACCTAAGTTATGAAGCATAATGATATGAACATCTGTGCACCCTCCATTCACATTAAACAATAGATCGCTATCCTTGCTGTGGACGTACACAGCGTGCAGTTCTCCTATTCGTGGTTCCCAGGACACCGTTTGCTTTCAGTTCTCTTCCTGCCTCACTGGTTACTCCTCATTCCCTTATGTTGGTTCTTTTCTCATTCCTGGGTAGCTTGTTGCTTCTTTTTAAAAAAATCTACCTATACTTATTCTTACAGTGATATAATCTAATCTCCAGTTTTACTGCCATATGTACAGTAATAACTCCCAGGTATCCAATGAGACACTCTACCTCTTTCTCTTGGCTATCTAAACAGCATCTTGAAGTTAACATATTCAGAACCAAACTCTTGATTTCCCTCTTCCAAACGTGTCCTTTCCCCAGTGCTCTTCATCTCAGGAAATGACCATTTCATCCTTCTAATTGCTCAGGTCTTAAACCTTAGAGGCATTCTTGACTTCTCTCTTTTTCTCAAATTTTACATCATAATTGTCAGCAAGCCCTATTGGATCTACCCACTCAGTCTATCCATAATTAAATTACTTTCCATCTTCTCCAATGTTATCATTCTCATCTCTCATCTGGATTATTGCAAAAAGCTTCCTAAGTGTGCACCGTGCTCCCAACATGTACCTTGTAGAATATTCTTAGCTCAGCAGTCAGAGTGAGCCTGTTAAAACATTTAGATCACGTCCCTCCTCTGCTTCATGCTCTCAGAATAAAATCCAAAGTTCTTACGATGATGTATTAGGCAGGACACAATCTGGTCCCTTCTATCCTTCTGATCTCATCTCCTACTACTTCCTGTCTCTTACTCTGCTCCAGCCAAACTGGCCATCTCACTGTCCTCAAGCATGTTAAACATGCTCCCTCCTCCAGGCCTCTCTACACAGTTTCCTCTCCCTGGAATGTTCCTCTCCCAGATATTTGCATATTTCACACCTTCACTTCCTTTCAGAGATGCCTTTCCTCACTAATCTACGTAAAATAGTAAACTCACATTATTCATTTTGTTTATTTGGTAAAGTCTGTGTCTCCCCTCTAGAATGTAAATTCTAGAGTTCACGGTTGCCTAGAATATTCATGCCTAGAAGAGTGCATGGCATATAGTAAGTGCACAATACATATTTCTTGAATGGGTGAATGAATTTTTAGTATTGATTATGGATCTGAATATTTTTTCTGTTGCCTAGGGCTCTTTCAGAGTTTCTTTTTATTTCCTTTACTGACCTATAACTTTTTGGACTACTGACTTTGCTTTTAAAGGGGAGTTTATTTGGATTCTAAGATATCAGTTATCTATATGCCCAATATTTTACATCCTTGGACTATTGGTTTATTTCTTAGTAAATTGGCATGGAAACTATTGGGTCTAGAGTAGTTATTTTTATTGACAGCTGACTTTTGGCTTTGGAGGGGAATGAGAGAGACTATTTTATCTGGTAAAGAATGATTCATTTCTTGCTAAACTCTTCCTTATCTTGAAAATTCTCACTTGTTTTATGCTGAATGTAATATAGATTTTAATTATTAGAATGCCTTAACTGTTAAGTATTTTTTATTTTGACTAAAAGGCAACAAAAGTACATATAAGAAAAAAACTAGTGATGTTCCTTTTTTTTGTAACAGACTGATGTTAAGGAAAAGCAGAAAAAACTTGTTGAACAATTAACTGGATTAATAAGTAGTTCACCTGGACCACCAACCCGAAAATTGTTAGCTAAAAATCTTGCAGCCCTCTATAGCATTGGGGATACTTTCACTGTTTTTCAAACACTTGAAAAATGTAATGAGATTATCAGAAGTAAAGATGACACTGCAGCCTATTTACCAACAAAATTGTGAGTACTTACTTTGAGATCTACCCTTTAACATTTTTTGGTTTTTCAGAGTAACTTGTCTTAATGAGCAGCTGCTGATTATAAAGACCTCCAGGTAGATGGAACCTGAGGCATGTTGCTGACAATAAAAGCTCCCTAAGTACATCTGGGGAAGGGATTCTATTTCAACATTTGCTCCATTGCCACTTGGTCTTTCAGCAAACTACAGAGGATTGATACAATGTCAGCGATTTGCACAGTCTTTTGGTAAATTTGGATGGAGATAATATTCTTGGCTGGGATGGAAAGAAACAATTTCTAGGTGATGGGACTGAGGCAGGAATGGGCAAACTATAGTCCACAGGCCAAATCCAGGCTGCTGCCTGTTTTGTAAATAAAGTTTTGCTGGGATGCAGACGTATCTTTTCATTTAGGAGGTAGCTGCTTTCATGCTCTAATGACAGAGTTGAGTACCTATGACAGAGACCATTTTGCCTGCAAGTTTGCTGACCCCTAGATTAAGAGCTTAACCCAACTCCTAGCCCAATTTTATGGTTTGGATCAAGGGCAGACATTTCTGGAGCAAGTCTTGAAGATAATGGCTGTAGGGATGCAAGCTGTGAAAGTTAAATAAACACAGCAGTTACAGTACCATGAGGAGTGCTGTGGGAGGGAAAATTACACCTAAATAAGCTTAGCTGTGGTGTGAGGGGAGAACAGTGATACAAGAAGCGTCAACTAAAGATCAACTATCAAGGAAGGAAACATGGAAATTAATCAAGTAAGAGGTTAAGATAGGAAGAGGGGAAGATGGATGTGATAGGCCAGGATTGGCAAACTTTATGAAAAGGGCCAGATAGTAAATATTTTTGGCTTGTGGACTATTCATCTCTGTCATATACTACTCACCTCTGCCACAGACAGTATGTGAGTAAATGAGTATGGCTGTGTTCTTATAAACTATTTAAAAAACAGGTGGCAGGCTGGCTGTAGTTTGCCAGCCTACTTTCTAGGCAAAGGGAACTAGAAATGGCTTACTTATACCTTATTTTCAGTGCTTTTCAGAAAGAAACAAATAGTGGTGGAAACAAGTTTTGAGGGAAAGATGATGAGTTCAGTTTTGGGCATGCTGATTTTGGAGTATAAGTGGGAATAGCCAAGTGACAGTGTGTAGTAGGCAGGTGGAAATCCTCATCTGGATTTCAGAGATCTGAGCTGAGAGCGTAGTTTTGGTGAGTGGAGAATAAGAGCTTTGGGAATAGGCTGAACCCTCTGGTATGGGTAAAGTTACCCAGAAAGAGTATACTACTGTTTGAAGAGAGAAGGTGCCAAGGATACAACTCTAAAGCACCAACATTCATGGTGCCAGGGCCAGTGTAATAGCTTATAGAAGAAATGGGGAAATTATTCTGAAAACTGATTCTTTGGTCTGTTTTTAATTATGTAAATAAGTTGTGATTAAATTTTGTGTTGTTTGGGATAGATGTAGATCTCAAAAGTGATTAGGGAGTGTTAGTGCTTTCCACTTTATTTTGGAGTTTGAAGCTATGTTAATGATTTATTTCTCTACCACTTAACACATCCATGCACGATTTTGTAGTTCTGCTTAAGTAGAATTTAGTACATATTATGTTATTTATATGTATTTCCAGTGGATTTATGGTTTCTGTAGGAATTTCCTAATATATTCTGGCATATGATCTGTCACCTTTAGCTTTGTCATCAGCCTGGAGAGTATTGAAAAAAGCATAGGATTTGGAGTCAAAGAGGTGAAGGTGGATTCCCTGATTTTACTATTTACTACACTTATGATAGTGAGCTAAATTTATGTACCCTCTCTCAGCCTCAGAGTAAATTCTCAGAACACACAGCTATTAGGGAGCAGGTTTTAGGATTTAGACACACATCCGCCAGACTCCCACATATATGCTCTTCACCTCTATGCCCTACTCTGGCCTCTAAGCTAACCTCACGTTTTGCTCTTCACCTCTATGCCCTACTCTGGCCTCTAAGCTAACCTCACGTTTATTTACTTATTTACTGTTTACATGAGTGATGGTCGGGTGGTTTCCTCCTTCCTGAAGAGATAGGCTGCTGTTACATTTCTGTAGCCAAATGTTCCATTAAAGCCATTAAGATTAAATTTTGCAAGTAATTGTTTACTATTATTTTTATACTAAGAGGCAGACACTATGGGCAACGCAAGTATATGTAAGACAGATTTCCTGTTTCCAGAGTTTACATTTTCATTGGCAGGATAAGATATAGCTGAATAAAATGATCGGGTCACATTACTGTAAACAATATAATTTTGTCAAAAATGAGTAGTTGACATTATATATAATGAGAGAAGAGAGGGATCTTTGTTGATTGACATAATTTGTGAAGTCTTCATAAAAGGAAAGCTTGGGTTTCTTTCCAAAGGATGGGTATGATTTGTTATGTAATATATATTTATTCTCTATTTATTCTCATGTTTTCCTAACAAAAATACAATTTGATTAACCATAATATTTGTTGTAATTATAAAGAATAAACAAGGTAAGTTGGAAATTAAGGATTTATAGTCAAAAGTGCCCAGCACAAATATAAATTGATTTCTGAAAAGAAAAGTTTGATAAAATTATATTATTAACCTGAACAATGACTAATGAAAATACCACTTCTCACAGGGCTGCAGTGACTTGTGTTGGAGCATTTTATGAAAAAATGGGAAGAATGCTAGGTAGTGCATTTCCAGATACAGTAAATAACCTTTTGAAATCTCTGAAAAGTGCAGAGGTAAGTTTTACAGCAAATGTTTCTAGAATACTTAATTTTATTTTTTATTACTTACTATTTACAATTTAGAGGTAAGACCATTAGGCCTAGATAATTTTTGTGTTTTGGTATATTCTTGTTTAAATGTGGAATTTGCTTTACAACATGGTTTTTAAGTTTTCTTTATGTTTGAGTCTAGTCTCAAGGGCGAAGTGAAATCTTAATGAGTCTACAGAAAGTTCTAAACGGACTGGGTGGTGCTGCAGCTTCTTCTCATCGTGATATTTACAAGAATGCCAGATCCCTCTTGACTGACAGGTCCATGGCTGTTCGATGCGCAGTTGCCAAGGTTAGTGCTAGACCAATTTATAATGCTGCTGCTTATCTTGTTTGTTCTTTTAAAGTTTTAAAATATGATGGCCAAAATAAAATAATAAAATAAAATAAAATAAAATAATAAAATAAAATAATAAAATAAAATAAAATAAAATAGTAAAATAAAATAATAAAATAAAATAAAATAATAAAATAAAATAATAATAAAATAAAATAAAATAATAAAATAAAAAATAAATAAATAAATAAAATATGATGGCATACTTTGTCCCCATGGACTCCTTATTATGTTTTATTGTCTATGTTGATGTCAGTAACACTTTCTTGATTACCGTATCTTTATATAAGTCTTAAAATCAGGTCATGTTAGCCCTCCAACTTTTTCAAAATATTTTTGGTTATTTTAGATCCTTTACATTTTCATATGAATTTTAACTTATAAATTTCTACAAAAATAGCATGCTGAGGTTTTTATTCAGGTTGAATTGAATATATAGATCAATTTGCAGAGAGTTGACAGCTTACAATATTGTCTTCCAACCCATGAACATGATATCTCTCTCATTCATTTAGGTGTTCTTTTATTTCTCTTAACAACATTTTGTGGTTTTCATTGTACAGGGCTTGCACCTCTTTTGTGAGATTTATCCCTAAGTAGTTCATATTTTTAAATGGTATTGAATTAAACAATTTTTTTAAAATTTTTAATTATTTATTAGTAACATGTACAGGATGTCCCCAAAAAATATATATACACTTTAATATCTGATAGCTCAACTGATGTTTCTTTTCAGATTTAACGCATTGGAATTAATAATTATTCAAAGTGTGTATACATTTTTTGGGGACACCCTGTAGAAATACAGTTGATTTTTATACATTGATCTTGTATTCACCAACCTTGTTAAATGGGCTTATCAGATTTTTAAATAGATTTTATCAGATATTCTATGTAGACAGGCATATTGTCTATGAATAAAGACAGTTTTACTCCTTCTCCAATATGGATACCTTTTATTTATATTTCTTTCCTTATTCCGCTGACTGGCTGGATCCTTCAGTACAGTGTTGAATAGAAAACATGAGAGCAGACAGCCTTGTCTTGTCCCAGATCCCTAAGAGGAAACATTCAGTCCTTCACCATTACGTATCATGTTAACTGTCGATTTTTCTTGATGATCTTTATCAAGTTGAGGAAGTGCCCTGATATTCCTAGCTTTCTTAGAGGATGTTGGACTTTGTGAAATGCCTTTTGTTTTAAATTTGATTTCTGTGTTGGTTCTGTTTCCTAATTAAACTCTTTAAGATAATTGTAGATTTATATGCTATTGTAAGAAAAAATATAGAGAGATTTATATAAACCTATATCCAGTTCCTGCCATGCTAATATCTTGCAAAAGTATTGTGTAATATTACAACCAGTATAATACAGTGTGACATTGACACATTCCACTGATGACCAGTTTCCTTAGGGTTACTTGTATTCTGTTAAATGGTTTTTTAAGCATCTATGAGGTGATTATATGACTTTTCTTTTTTACTTTGGTGATGTAATCAATTATTTTGATCAGTTTTAGAATTTTAACTAAGCTTTCATTCCTAGGATAAACCCCCCCCTTGGGGGTTTATATTATCCTTTTCATATATTGTTGGGTTAGAGTCACTAAAAGTTTACTTAGAATTTTTTTATCTTTGTTCATGAAAGATATTGGTATGTCGTTTTCTTCTCTTGTAGTGTCTTTGTCCAATTTCAATATCAGAGTAATAGTGGCCTCATAAGATGGGCTGGGAAGTATACTCTTCAGTTTTCTGAGTTTGTATAGAATTGGTATTGTTTCTTACTTATAATTTGGTTAAACTAATCACTACAGCTCTCTGGGCCTGCAGTTTTCTTTGGGGCAAAATTTTAAAATATAAATCCGTTTTTTAAAACAGATATTGGGCTATTTAGGTTATGTGTATTTCTTGAGTGAGTTGCCTGTTCAGTACAAGTTTTCAGATTTATTTGCATAAATAAATTTAATAAAGAAATAAATTTCCTTTGTTCTTTTAATATATATTGAGTCTGTAGTGATGTGACCACTCTCATTCCTAATTTTGGTAGTTTGTGTCTCTTTTTCCTCATGTTTGGCTAGAGATTTATCAAATTGATTGGTTATATCAAAGCAGCTTTTAGTTTCATTTCTATTCCTTTTCAGTTTTCTTGTTCATCGATTTCCTTTGCTGTCTGTATTATTTCCTTTGTATTCTACTTAATTTCCTCAAGTTTCTTAAGGTGGAAGCTGAGGTTATTGATTCGAGACCTTGCTTCTTTCTAACATAGGACTTTAGTGTTAAACATGTCCTCCTAGGTACTGGAAACTTTCTCAAGGCAATAAACTGGAACAATTGTAGGATTCACCTGATTTGTTTTCCATTTCTTAAGGATCACTATTCTTTATTTTCTGATGCCCAGTGTCTTGCGTTTCATATATTTTGTCCAATATTTCGGTTATTTCTGGAGAGTAAATCTGGTTCTTATACTCCATCTCTGGAAGTGGAAGTTTTAGGATGTAATTTACTTTTTTTTTAAAAAAAATTACAGTGTCTACTGGAACTACAGAATGAAGCTGTGTTCATGTGGACTGCCGAACTGGAAAATATAGCCACTCTGTGCTTTAAGGCTTTGGAAAACTCAAATTATGGAGTACGAGTGGCAGTATCTAAACTCTTAGGAACAGTCATGGCTACAGCACTGATGCCAAAACAAGCAACAGGTATCGTTTGCCAATCCCTGATCTAGATGTAAAAGACATTTGAAGGTATATGGAATGCTTCCTTTTAAATGAGTTATTACTTACAGGCAAGTCACTTTAAAGGATTTAAATTGTTAGATATTTGTCTACTTCTTCATAAAATTAAAGTACCCAAATGGCATTTTTCTTGGTATAGTGAAAATATTTTTTATGATGATAATGTACAAGATAATATGTAGCAACTATGTTGGACAGATAAGCAAGTAAGATTTATGAAGTGATTTTGTATAATGTTCAAGGGGTTGGAATTGGGCATTTTATATGCTTTCTTTTAAATCTCTGATGACTGGACCCCCATTTGTAGTATAGTACTATTTTTCATTTTTTCTTCACCATAATTGTGAGTAGAATCAGAGGCAGCATTGACTTTTCATGTGACTTCTTCTGTGCCTCCCACTTTCATGGAGATGCTTCTGGGACTGTGTAGATGCTGAGCAAACCCAGCTCTGCTGTTGTCCCCACTCCTACTCCATCTCTAAATAGTAGAAAGAGAACCCGATGTTATGGAGTCAAATCCTAGCTCTTATGTTTATTAGTTATGAAACCCCTAGAGCTTTGTTCTCATCTTTAATAAGAATTATTTTAATCTGTGAATTAGATGATAATGAAGACAGTAATAAGTAACATTTATGAAGTGCTTTGTGCCAGGCATTGAATTAATAAGCATATAACAGAACTGTTTATTTAATCCTCACAAAAGCCTATGAATTGTAAGTTCTGTTGTTATTCCCATTTTATAAATAAGAAAGTTGAGGTTTAGAGAGACTGTATAATTTACATTCTACTAAGAGTTCTATTTAGTGTCAGAGCTGAAATTAAAACTCAGGCAGTTAAATTCTAAAGCCTAGATACTTCATCATGAGCTTTATGTCTCTCCTACAGAACTTTTATGAGGATTATGTTTGCTACTATATGTGAAAGGACTTCATAAAATATGAACCTGAATACCAGGGATGGCAAGTCAGTTGTAGTCCAGTGACATTTTAATGCATTGATAACTGTTGTATAGAAAGCATGGTCTTGACGAAGTTTCTTTATGTCCATCTCAGTTTTCGGAATGAGGCTGTACATGATCAGTTAGCAGTATCTGCTGTGGATAGGCTTTGTCCTTGTTGTGTTACACATATCCAGATCACATCATTATGTGACTATTTTGTCATGGATTAATTGAATTTATTTTAATTTCTATTTCCTTCTATTCTTTATAGTTAGCATTTTTGCTTCAAATTGAGTTTATTTTTACAAGCACATCGTCAATTTTAAGATAAAAGGAAAACTAAATGACCTATTTCCTTTGTGGCAATTTAGGTATGCTTAAAAATAATCACTTGAAATTTCAAGATAGATTATTAGAAAATATTATTTAACTAATGGCAAAATATATTTGTTTATAAGTTTACTTTTCTTCCTGAAAGTAATGCGCCAGAATGTGAAGCGAGCGACATTTGATGAAGTCTTAGAACTCATGGCCACAGGATTTCTACGCGGAGGGTCGGGTTTCTTAAAGAGTGGTGGAGAGATGTTAAAAGTTGGAGGGTCTGTTAATCGTGAAGTGAGAGTTGGAGTCACACAGGTTTGTAATACATATCACTTGTGAAAATCATGGAGAACTCTTACTAAGTAATAGTACACACAAAGAGATTTTTAATATTGTCTGGTTTCTTTCAAAACATTTCTTTTACCAAATGAATGAATTACATTTAAATTCCAAATTACATGCTTATATGGAAAGGTAGATGCTTAATGATGTATAAGTAAGCCTATGTCTACTATATTTATATAAATAACAAAATTTACTGTTTAGAAAATCAGATGTGAAATGATTCAGTTGTAATCAAAACTTTATTTAGGTAGCTTGAGACATTTAGAGTTTAATTTTGTTCAACGATCCTGTAGCTAAAAATATTGGGTAATACTTTGGATTTCCATAAATGGTAATATTAAACCTGTCTTGGAATTATAATTTTAAAATAATAATTAACACCAAATGAGATGTTATGGCTAATGATCTAATAGTAACACCTAATAAGATGAAATGTTTCTTTGTGATTTTAGTAAGAACCGCTTCAACTATTTCTTATTCCTGAAACAGGTATAAATAGAAGTAACCATTTTTATCGTGAAGTCAAGAGCAAGTGATTTGTCGCTCTAGGTCTGTGTTTATTTAGGGTGTTAGGTTTTTTTTTATTCCTATAACCAGGATGAATTTAGCTTTCCTCCTTTACTACTCACTGTGTTCTTCATGAAGTTATTGTCTTAACTATTTTGAGTCAAAGATAATTCCTCCAGTAATTCCTATGCTAGAAGTATTAAAAAGGTCTCATGTTTAAATTTTTCTCTATTTTAATCTCAAGTATAATTTATTTGCATGCTGTTATCAGTTATTTCTGTGGTTGCTTTATCTGTAATTTCAGTTCATTTACATACATTTATTTGAAGATGTATCTTAATCTGTTTATAGGCATATGTTGTTTTTGTCACAACATTGGGTGGTCAGTGGTTGGAGCGTAGCTTTGCTACATTCTTGTCTCACGTACTTGATCTGGTTTCCCATCCTCGGGCAACACAAACACATGTAGAGGCTGTGTACTCAAGACGATGTGTCTCCTTCATCCTGAGAGCTACTGTGGGCAGTTTGCTAGGTGAAAAAGCCCAGATTGCGGCTGCCAAAGAAATATGCCAAGCTATTGGAAAACAAATGAAAGTAGTAGGTAAGGATTGATTCAGTAATGTTGTTGATTGCCTTGTTCATTTAGTTCTTTATTATTATTCTTAGTAAATACTAACAGATCTAATTAATTTATATGTTTTTTGAGGCTGTGTTTTATTAGTCATCTTATTGAGTACTCTAATTTTATATTAAAGCAACATGTAATTTTAGTGAAATAGTTTTTAAAGATTTTGGTAGCATGTTTATAAAATTAGATTTTCTGCTTTATTTCAAGTACCTATACTGATTTTATAACTCCTGGTACACAGCAGCATTGGTTTGCTCTCTTTAAAGATAATCAATGTGATTTTTGTGCTTGGAGCCTGTTATTTTATATACACATGTTGGTTTTTCCCCTCCTTTACTAGGCTTAACATGAAGTATTAGCCCACGATAAGATACATTGTAAAACCGCAGTAATTCATAATGAAAAGAAACCCTTTTTTTTTTTTAAAAAAAAAAATATATCTTTATTGATTTCAGAGAGAGGAAAGGAGAGGGAGAGAGAGATAGAAACATCAATGATGAGAGAGTCATTGATCAGCTGCCTTCTGCACACCCCCGACTGGGGATTGAGCCCACAACCCGGGCATGTGCCCTGACCAGGAATCGAACACCGATTGCCTGGATCCTAGGTCGATGCTCAACTGCTGAGCCACGCCTGGCCGGGCGAAACCCTTTTCTAAGAAGTATCAATTTTATAAATTTTTTAGTTTAACAAATAGTTATCAAGTATCTGAAATTCCAAAGTGGTAATTTAAGGTTTGAATAATGAAGTGGGATAAAGTCCTTGCCTTCATGGAGCTTACAATTCACTTAGGAAATTAAAGCAAGGTAAAATGTAAATTCTATAAGGCAGTTTTATCACTGCTGGGAATGTACATTGACTTTAATCAGGCCAGTTATATTGCCTAATAGAGGTCCTTAGAAATAAGAATTTAATGAAAAGGTAATGATCAGAAATTTGTATTTAGAGAATATATGTTGTATACATTTAAAAAAAATAAATTTACAAATAGTTTATAGTTTTTATTGTTTATACCTTATTTAGTGAACCATTTTTTAAAATATCCAGGGCTAACTGAAAAATTACAAATTGTGAATTAAAGGATGCCTGAATTAATGAGGTATAGGTCTTTAGATATGTTAAAATAGCAGTATATCCTAGGTTTACAACTTGAAAAATATTTGTACATTGGTTCATTGAAGAAATGTTTGAGTGCCAGAAACACTGCCAAATGGTGGGAGGAAAATAGTGAACCAGATACAGAGAACTACTTGTTTAGGCAGCTTCTAGTTTAGTAATCAAAGAAAGAGTTCATATATTTCTAAGTCCAGAGATATCTAAGAAGAAAAGAGGTACTTAATTAAAGTCCATAATGTGTTAATCTATTGTATTCTATTATTCTGTATTCTATATTTTATAGTCTATTAATTCATAATGCAAAAAAGGCAAGAAAGTTTTACTGTGATTTGACTTATTAATCTTAAGGACATAGAGTAGCCATTTGTTTTAAAAATCCAAAAAGCAGAATTAAATACAATGCCATGTATCTGGAATTTATGGGCCAGAGTGTATTCTCAATAAATTGACAAGGGATTTACAGTTGTTTTATGTTAAATACTTTCCAAGTCTAGTGGAAATTAAAAGGTGAGGAAGGGAGCAGCAAAGCTAATGGGGACTTTGAGGAACATTCCAGTAAGAAGTCTAAAGCCACTTTTCTTATAAATCCACTTTCTGGTAGTAATTTGACACCGATATTACCAATATATAGCAGCACTTGAAAATAGCAGTAATTCTAATAAGTAATAATAACAGCTGCTAACATTTATTAAATGTGTATTGGGGGCAGCATTTTGCCAAATTCTTTATATGCATTGACTATTTAATCCTAACAGTACTCTTCAAGATAGGCTCTTAACCCTATCAGCAGGTGAGGAACTTGAGACCTAGATAGGTTGAGTATCTTGCCCAGTGGCATAGAGCTAAAACAGCTGGTAGATTTGGGATTTGAACCCTCATCTTCTTTCTCTAGAGCTTGTGCTTTTGTACCATACAGTTTGCTGCTGTTTACTAAAATTAGGTCTTATCCTGGAAGCAAACAAAATATCTCAGTATATATGTATTTAAGCATTGCCACGAAGTCATTAAATGATGTTTTTAGTTTACTTCACTATTAGTTATACAAGTGTTCTGCCGAAAAGTAACTACATACAGAGTTCTAACGCCCAGGCATCAACTAGGATGATTTAGAATATAATTGTGTAGGTCAAGAAAATTGTATCACAGTTTATTTATTTATTTATTATTTTTTTTTTTAAATATATCTTTATTGATTCAGAGAGAGGAAGGGAGAGGGAGAGAGAGAGATAGAAACATCAATGATGAGAGTCATTGATTCAGCTCGCAACCCCGGCATGTTCCCTGACCGGGAATCGAACCCTGATTGCCTGGATCCTAGGTCGACGCTCAACCGCTGAGCCACGCCCGGCCGGGCTGTATCACAATTTAATTCACACTCATCGAGGACATACTTTTGTGTTTCCAGAAGCAGTAGTGAATGATACTAGTAGTGAAAACAAGTCTGGAGCAGCAGACATCGCAGCCAGCCAGCACGTGATGGTCTGTGCCCTCCAGGAGCTCGGGAGCCTGGTGCAGAGCCTCAATGCCACCGCCTCCCCTCTTATTCAGGAAGCATCCATAGGTATGATATCCACCTACTTACTGAAACATTTTTTTACTATTTTTAAAAGTCATAGGTGTAATTGATATTTAACCCCTAAGTAGTTGCTTGTCATCAAATTAGCAGTTTAGATCATTTATTAAAAGTTGAGTTTTATTTAATTTAAAATTCACTGTGATAGTCGGTCTTGAATTAAATGGTGAAATAAAGTTTGGGGAGACAAATAAAAAAAATCATGGTAGTTTTTGACTAAAGTTTGTTGAATACTTTCATTTAATTTTACATCCACATTTATATCTTACTGAATATAATTTATACTGTGCTCTTTGTAGAAAATGTTCCTTTAAAGTGCTCTGCTGTTTATGAGGTAATGTATGTGTTTTTGGCAAAGTTCTGAAAGTATCTTTGTGAAACCATAGTGACTATGATTTTAATTATTGTGTTGTACATAGTCTTTTAGTTTGTGAAATTGTTTGACTTCATTAAAGAGTAATTTTTTGAGTATTTCTTTGTTAGGACTTTTGGAGACTGTGACTTCCGTGCTGCTTCATCCAAGCATGGCTGCTCGGCTCGCTGCTGCATGGTGTTTGCGCTGTGTGGCTGTGGCATTACCTTTCCAGTTGACACCATTTCTAGACAGGTGTGCAGAACGGCTCAACAACTTGAAAACTTCACCAGAAGCCGTTAGTGGATACAGTTTTGCAATGGCTGCCTTATTAGGTGGAGTTCATCAGTGTCCATTGGGCATTCCTCATGCCAAGGGAAAGGTAGGACAGAGATCCTAGACTTGCAAGTGCTATCATATGGGCTTTTATCTTTATTGGAACACCTTCTGTGTTTAATGTTGAACTAAGTGATCAGAAGACAGACAACAGTTTTACTACAGTAATATAGAGTGTTCTGCTAATATGGAGTTGACAGGCTCTAATTAAAATTTGATATTTAATTCCGACACAGGAATAATGAATAGATTTTGTTTCGGTATAGTATCACTTTATAATTTATTGTAGAGAAAAAATCCTATGTAATTACTATTATTTAGAAATTAGAGCTTTTCTTTCAGCTTTTGGAAATAAAAATTGACACGACTATATTAAAAGATGTCAGGAGAATATGCTATAGCCATTATTTAGCATTTTGATAATAATGAAAGTTGAATGGTTTTCATGAGTCAGTTACTTTTCTTTTTCTTTCTACTGTACCTCCTATTACCATCGTGGTTTTCTTCTCAGGAAGAAATATTAAATATTGTTATAAATATTATTTGCAACTTTACGTAGGGAGATTGGGGCTAGATTTTAACTACTTTTTTTTCTTTTTTTTTTTTCTGGATCATTAGGCTCATGTCCATTCATTCCTGTTAGTTCCATAGCTACTACTTGTGTCCAGGCTTCCATCTCCCTTTGTCATACAGTTGTCTGCTTGCTGATTATCCTTGAAATCTTTTTCTCCTGTCTCTTCCACGCAACTCTCATATTTCACATTTGTTCAGAGACCCGTAAGGACTACCTAGTACTCAGGATAAAATATAATCGCCTTTGTCTGGTAAACGTTTACCTTCATAATTTGTCTTTATTCTACCCATTCATCCTAATTTCTCACTGCTCTAAGTCAGACTAGTCATCTTGCTTTCTTCCCATGCTTTCTTCAGCCTCCATGTCTTTGCTCATGCTAATCTCTTACAATAGAATTTCGTCCCCCTTGTTTGTTCACCTGTACCAAACTTATCTATTTGTTTAGAGGCCCAATTTAAGTTCCATCTCTTTCACGAAATCTCTTCAAAACTATTCGGTTTTTGATAGCCTTTCTGACCACTACTATCTCTGTACTACTATTTGTCATTTACTGCTTGTTACTTCCCATTTTTCCTCGGTCTTTTTAACACTCTAAGCACTGTAAGATTAGCTTAATGGCAGTTGCATAATAGGTCTTCAACAAACCTTTGAATATAGGATAATAGTACCAATAATAATAGTATTTGTTGTGTGGTTACATGGACCAGCACTATTCTGAGTGCTTTGCTTCATTAACTTATTTAATCCTTGAAAGAGTGTAGTAGGCACTTCTATTATTCCTGTTTTGCCAATGAGGCACCTGGGGCAGGAAGTTTGACTTGTGCCTGTTTAGAAAGCAGGAAACAATAAAGCTGGTATATGAACCCAGGCAGCCTGGCTCCAGAGCTGACTCTTAACCACAGCGCTGTTCTGGGTCTCCTCAGAGGCAGTAGTGCAAGTCGGGATTGAGTAGGTCTCAATGTTGCCTCCTTAAAAACATGTTAACAGCAGCAACAAAAAGGGACAACTTCTGTTTTAATAAAGTATACTAGCTATGTATTTTCTTATTTGATTTCTTTAACTTTTTTTGCAGATGGTAGTTAGTATTGCTGAAGATCTCTTACGAACTGCTGCCCAAAACAGCAGGCTGTCTTTACAGCGCACCCAAGCTGGATGGCTTTTACTTGGAGCACTTATGACTTTAGGTACAATTGTATTTGAGTAGGATCTTTGTCTTACTCTGTAACTGTCAGTAGACAATAAAGAAGATTTAATTTAAAGGTATTAAACTTCACATTCTAGACTTGGAATGAGATTATAAAATGGTAAAGGTGTCTTTCCCATCACTTGGTAGCGTATTTCTCTTCTTTTGGCAATTTTTGCTTGAGGACACTTAATGAGGAAGTTGTTAACAAAGTTTCACCTTTACCATCAGAATAGCCAAGGTCTAACTGGTTAGCTTAGTGTTAATCAAAAGAGACGAGAGCATGGGGGGCACATTTCACCCCCAAAGTAAAAGCCAATGATGTAATTTTAGTAGGGTGACAATATCAGATTTAAACAGGATTGTAGGTGCTGCTTCCTTAGGGTTATCCTCACGTGCTTCACTTTCTGAAGTGCTGTGACAGCTCTGAGATGCAGGCAAAGTGCAGCATTGACGTAGAACAGAAAGACATGTTATAGTGATGAGATGTATCTGTCTTTTAACTCACATGTGATGAGGTGTGTCTATCTTTTAGTTCACTCTGTACACACATACACACACAAATGTGTGTGTACAGAGTTACCACTTTAAATATCTGCCTTTTGGAAATTATGCTTTGACTTAGCTTTCTAAAGAAAATGTGGTAATTCTTTTTTAGAAATTTATGTTAGGTATATTAAGTAATATGTTAAATGAATTCCTTAGCAATGTAAATATAGGTCCCTAATTCTAAATATACTGCTCCTCTATAAAACTAAATTAACCATATAAATTGCCCCTTTCAAGTAGAGGAATATATATATGTATGTGTGTAGGAGTAGGTATATATGTTTATTTACATATATTTATAGGAAAAAAATCATAAAATTTTTTCCAGATATATTTTGTCATCAATATTACGTAATTCACCATTCTGAATATATTTGAGTAATTTGTTTTAGATTACTTTTTGTGGATTTGTTTTATGTTTATGTGCTAAAAATATTGGCACTTTTTAGTTGAATTTCTTATGCTTTTATAGATATAAAATATATATCTGTAAAATAGATATAGATATAAAATATCTATAAAATACGTGGATATTTTATAGATATATAGATATTTTACCTACTGAATAAGAAACATTTTGAAAATGTTGATATTAGAGATATAAAGTGAAATGCTAGCTATTACTAAAGCTTGTATGGGGCTCTTTTTTAAACTTTTTATTGTAATGTATGCTATATATGTATGTATGTATGTATGGTTTTGCGTTCTCCTTTTAGGACCATCTGTCGTTCGTTATCATCTACCAAAGATGTTGTTACTGTGGCGAAATGTGTTCCCTCGATCTTTAAAGGAATTGGAGGCTGAGAAGGCCCGAGGCGATTCTTTCACCTGGCAGGTAACATTGGAAGGCCGTGCTGGAGCTTTATGTGGTAAGAACTGAAAGGGATGCACTTTCAGAATATTATTTTATTACTAAAGTATTTGTTCAGTGAAGGAAAATCACTTCTTAAAATTTTTATTTTAATATATAATGATAAGTTTGTAACATAAACTTATATATGTTTTATACATTATTTAACATTTGGAGACCTTTAGATTTAGAAAGGAACTTTATAAATACATCAGTTGGCTAATTATGAAATAAAAATGAAACTGAGACTGAGATGGAGTGTAGAGTTAGTGAAAACAGGCAGTAGAACTCAGGCCTCTTAATTCCCAGTTATTGCAATCTTCCACCTGTCAGAGGAGCATTGGATCACCATGTAAAAAAAACCAGTGGGTATTTAAGATTTTTTTTATGTCTTTATTGATTTCAGAGAGAGGAAGGGAGAGGGAGAGAGAGAGAGAGAAACATCAATAATAAGAGAGTCATTGACTGGCTTCGTCCTGCATGCCCCCCACTGGGGAACGAGCTCACAACCCGGGCATGTGCCCTGACTGGGAATCAAACTGTGATTGCCTGGATCACAGGATGATGCTTAACTGCTGAGCCACACCAGCTGGGCCCCAGTGGGTATTTAAGGAAACAGAAACTTGGGATTGCCAAGTTTATTGAGTTTGCAGTGAGTCTTTCCATAATGGAGAAACAACTATGAGTGTCATGATCAAATCTGCAAATGTTGATACATTTTTCAGATATCAGCATTACAAAAATTATGAATAAACTTGTTTTTATTTGGGAGTCAGCAACTTATAGGAAAGGCTCAAGTTTTGTTTCATTTGGGAACTAGAATTACACTGGGTGACCCTGTTCTGTTTTTGGTTTATCTCAGGGTGAGAAGTGCTTTTTTTTCCAAACTGTTGGAGTCAGATGTAACCATAAGAACATCAGGGCAAGGTGTCAGTTTTGTTCCCACACACCTAAGAGCTGTTTTACTCTTAGCTCTATTGCTAAAGAGACGATAGAGATATTCCTTCTCACTGGGCCATGGTGTCCACTCTTGGTTCTGTCTTGAAACAGCTTTCTTTGTAGTCATCTAGATTCATGTAGGGTTATAGATCTCTGAATTCCTACTTACGGAAATCTCCCTAACGGTTGTCTTCCCTCCTTCCATTTCTGCTGTCCACCCTTCTTTTAGCCTTTTCTAATGATTTTTCTCTATAGTTGCAATTGTTTCTTCTTTTGGTTTGACCTGGTTTTAGAACCTTATATTTTATAATAAGAATTGTAGGTACATTTATATAATTTTATAAATATATTCATCTTCACAAAAACTGCTCCAAATCTGTCCTTTTAAAAATTTTATCCAGCAATGAGGAGTTTTGTTGCGCATTGTCCTGAACTCCTAACTGAAGATGTGATAAGAAAATTGATGACCCCTATTGAATGTGCCATGACTATGATGTCACAGTAAGTAGGCAATTATGACAAGCAATATCCAATTTTACATATTGATGGTCATGTTTTGTACTTCCCTCTAGTATCATATAGGAAACATATAAAACTTTATTTTTATAAAGTGACTTAAAACTGCAGTAATGATGTATTCAAATAAATTGTACTTTATAGTGTTTCTGTTAGAACAGTAAGGATCACAAAATAAACTGAAATGAAAATCTTATACTTATTGAAGTACTGTCAATTTATCAGTACATTGATGCATTGCTGAAAAAAATGGTTGTAAATAATACTTATTCTAATAAGATGATACTAATCATACCTTTGATATTTTAGCATTCCATCTGTAATTAAAGCTCATGGAGCTCATCTGAAAGCTAGTGCTGCAATGGTCCGTTTAAGACTTTACGATATTTTGGCTTTATTACCTCCAAAAACTTATGAAGGTAAATAAAATTTTCAGTAGCTCATAAAAGTTTTTAAATGTCCCTTTCCAGTTTTTTACAGTGTTATAGAGTTCTGACCACAGCTCTCCCAGTGACTGACTCTGCAAAAGCAGACAACCATTTTCCTTTTCTTCATGTAAACTATAAACACAGCACTTACTGTGTTCTAGGCCCCTTTCTGAGCCTTTTGCAGGTATTAACATCTCTGGCTGTACCCTCAACCTTATGAGGTGATTAGTTCTATTTTATAAATGAAGAATCTTGGGAACATATAGGTAATGTAACTTGCCCAAGTTTGAGAGCTAATAAGTGTCAGAGGTTGGAATCCAACCCACCTGGTTCATCTTTAAAGTCTGTGCTTTTAATAACTATCCTAAGCTGCTTCATATATATTATATTTTAGCCAATAATTTAGGAATCTGGAGGTAGAATAGGAATGAACTTTGCAGAAACTAAATATTATATAAAATGTTAACGTTAAAATAAGTCATTGATTTGTTTCCAGTTCAACCATGGCCAAGAATTTTGATATGCTCTGGTTCAGTGTTTGTATATCACTGGGTAATTAATAAAATAATCATATCATATTTAATTTATTTACTATAAAGAATCTTTCCTCTATTTGAGTTTTTTTGGTTACTTTAAATAATTTGGGCTAAAAAACACAGTACAATAGTATAAAAGGAAATACTGTTATTGTATATTAAAAACAGCATTAAAATATTTAATACACATTTTTAATAGGAAATAGGAACTTAATTATTTTAGTTCTGTTAAACATGTTGCTGCTCTTTGTGGGCAATGATTGTAATTGTCTTAAAAATTATTATTCTTAATCTGATCTGAAGTTCTGTTTTTTAGGATCTTTCAACGCACTTCTTAGAGAACTAGTGGCAGAATTCACTTTGACTGACAATTCAGCCAATACAACTACTTCACTCCTCAGATCCCTCTGTCACTATGATGATAGTGTTCTTCTTGGGTCCTGGCTGCAAGAAACTGATCATAAGTCAATTGAAGACCAGGTAGAAAACCATATAGAGAACTGAAATACTTGCTTAGTTGAAATCACTGGTAGTATTACACATTGTCATTTGAAAAGAAAATATTGTAGGCTAAAATTTAATTTTCATTGAGCTTTCTTAGACATTTAAAGATGGCTTCCCAGTGGTGGATAAATAGTGAAAACAGGTAAACAGCAGTAGTTAGAATTTGGTGAATTCTCTTTATTCAACATTGTTTGTATTTAGATACCCTGTGGGTGTCTGTGGCCAAGACAGATTTTAGCTGGGTTTTTGGTTATTGGTGTTTTGTTTCATTTTAGTTTGTTTTGTGATAGATTGGAGAGAAAGGGGTGTTAGTAGATTGAGCATTTAGAACTGTTTAGCCCACTGAATACATTACCTCTTATACAGTACCTTTTAAAAAGAGTTACTAAAGCGTTTTTTAAAGAAATTTTTGTGGGTTTAAGTTTTTCCCATAAAAATGTTTTATAATGAAAAGTTTTCTTAAAATTATATAAGGTGTTGCTGGTGGCTTTTTTTTAATGGCCAAATTTCATTTTTATCTATTTAAAAATTTTCAGATCCAATCATTTTGTCCTTTTTTTGCTATGTTTTTTTCCTTTCTCACCTATTCTATTTATTCTTCATGTCTAATTCTTAGTAAGTGAATTTTCTAAAGTAGATTTTGAATGATTTTTATGTTATTCTTTTGCAGCTCCAGCCAAACAGTGCATCTGGAAGTGGGGCTCTGGAACATGATCCATCCTCCATTTATTTACGAATACCTGCTGGAGAAGCTGTGCCTGGTCCTCTCCCTCTGGGAGTGTCAGTCATTGATGCTTCCGTGGCTCTTTTTGGTGTAGTGTTTCCTCATGTTTCGTATAAACACCGGTTAGTATATAGTCAATCAGGTCATTTTAGTTAAATATATGCCTTAAAAACATTATTATATTTATATGTAAAAGATAACACAAATACTATCTTTTTAAAAGTGTAAGTTACTTGGTCAGTTGCTTTTTAATTTGAGTGGAAATTTTTAAATACGAAATTTTACTTTACCCAGATATCTGTAGGAACATTTGGTTGTCATATAAATGTTAAAGATCATTAAATGTGAAGGAATCTTATAAAGCATCTGCTTTAATGTTCTTGTTTTAATCGAAGGAAATCCAGGTCTAAGACTTTATGGTTTGTCCAGAGTAATACAACTAGCTATGGGAGCTATAACTAGAACCCAGGAATATCTTAATTATACTCAATCACTTTTGTGGAACAAGGAAATGTATAAATAAATTCTATTAAAGTATAATAAATAACATAAATATTCAATGATTGAGGAATAAATTATGGCAAGTTGACAGGCTGAAATACTTTTTTAAAGAGACAATGTTTTGATACCAGAAAATGCTCCTGTAATGTTAAATGAAAAAAGTAAAGGGCAAGGTGTAATTTCAGTTTGGTATTTTAAAATACATAAAAATGTGTATGTGTATACAAGTACATACGTGTATACATAAGCAAAAGGGTATACACATGTGTATACATTCATAAAAGAAAAGGAATATACCCGAGGGTAGCAGCAGTTATTTCTGGGTAATAATTTCTTGTTAATAGTTTTCAAGTTAAATGAATATTTTGTAAGGAAAATAAATTTAAATAAGCTTTTAAAGTTATGCATTTGAGGGTCAGGTATAGGCAAATGATGCTTAATGGTAGTGTTGGAGACCTTTTGTGTCTTCTTATGTGTGTCCTGAAGTAGTGTAAGTAATGTCCTGCCTTTTCACCCATAGATCGGGGTCTTGTCAGAGCAAGTGTAGAAGTAGTCATCTTTGGTCCTCGGTATCTCTAACCAGAGTTCCAACTGGAGGCAGGAACTGTGTGATTTTTGAAGGGTCCTTTGACCTGAAACCCATGTCCTGTTATAAATTGAGCTTAAATCCTTACAGTGACCTTAAGGAGATCTTTATTTCCTACTTTAGGTCATAGTTACCTTAGCACTAAACCCAACTTCCCTAGATTCCTTTGCCCAACCCCATTTCTTTATAGAAGAATCTGAAATTATCTCATTCGCTTTTATCAGAATACTCTCAACTGACTGTGATTGGTTTATTTTTGTTAACTGTCTCATTTAAAAATGTTGAAATAATGAACACCAATTCACTTCTGATTTTTTTTACATTACAAAAATTGACCAGAGCTAAATCTTTAAAAAAAATCTTTCAGTTAGTTTCTAAGGGTAGGACATGAGGTACTATTTTCTTCTATCTGAGAGTATTTAAAAAATTATGCCACAATTTTTTTTTCCGCCTTAAAAAATCTCCCACTCAGATGCATAATTAAATTGTTATTCTGTTCAAAAAAACTTTGAGCACCTGCTATGCCAGGCACTTTGTGGGATGCTGGTGTTAGTGTTAAGAGCCACTGGACTTATGACCTTACTTTCCTAGTTGAAATGTAATATTCAATCTCTTCTTGTTCCAGTTGATAACCACATGCCCATAGACTAATTCAGAAGGAGATCTGGTTTGGACCAGCTGTGGGAATGAGACAGAAACGAGACAGCTGGAGGCATTATTTGTTAAACAATTAGCTCATACTCTTCTTATCTCTAATTTTTGAGCCATATTTGAATAAAGTTTTGTTAATAAGATCTTATTCTATTATCATAGACTGCAGATGTTGGATCACTTTGCTGAATGTGTTAAACAAGCCAAAGGTGTCCGCCAGCAGGCTGTGCAGCTTAATATTTTTACTGCTGTTCTTAGTGCACTAAAGGTATTTACTTTAAAACATAATAAATATTCTGAACTGTGATTTTAATTAATGCCTGTAACAAGGTAGGCACATCTAGACTGTTGTGATGTTTAAATGTATATCACTTGACAACTGTTTATATAACTGTTTATATTGAATTAAATTACTAGAAACTTTATATTAGGTTCATTGTAATTAAATAAGTATTTTATATTTTAGTAATGTTACTCTTTCAGTTTGACCCCTGAGACTTTACAAATGCCAGTAGTTCTCACAGAATTCTCAGAGATGTCTGACTAGTAAAATCTGATATTCTGCTGAAGGACAATGAGATAAAGCTTGAGTTTGAACTTCGGCTTAGACCATAAATCAGGAGAGGCTGTGTTATAGAGTTGAAAGAATTCTGCCTTTAGAGGTTGTGTTCTGGTTTTGCTACTCACTTGGTTTATGTCTTATATAATTTCTTTAACTGTTTTTTGAACCTCAGTTTCTACACATACAGAAACAACAAGTATTTTGCCTATCTCTCAGTTTATGCACTGCACTTGCAGCCTGCAGCCTCTCATGATGTATTTGAAAACTTTTTATATTATTCAGCACTAAGCTTATTGTAAGGTAAAACTGTTTTTAAGTAAAATAGCAACAAGGACAAGTGTTGAAATAAGGATGAATTAAGTCATATTTTGTAAACATCTGGGGAAGGGGATACAGGCATTGGTAGAAATTTAGGCTTGTACCATTTACACAACCATTAGTATATGCCCTGTTTAGAGATCATCAGCTAATACTAACATCTGAGTTTTTTAAAAAAGCAGTGGGGTGCTCATGGTCTTCCTCAGTGGTTGGAAATCTAGTGAACCAACTGTAATATTGCTGTACAGTATACTTTTCTTCATAGATATGCTAGTTAATGCCTCTGCTGTAGTTAACATTTTTTCCCCAGGTGCCAGAATGTGGATTTTTGGTCTCAAGTCACTAAGTTCTAGGACAGTAGGTATTGCTAGAACAGAGATATTAACATTTAGAATGATGAACAAATTATATCAACATTCAGTTACTTATTATTACCTCATTTAGCCTTTAGATATATATTGGATGTACTCTTGTGACATAATTATCTTCCCTGGGATTTTTATATAAATTAACCAAAGTTTCATACTATCAGGCCTTCCTTAAAGTTATGATGATAAATTTCAACCAGTTGAATAACAGTTGATTTAATAATACAGTGTTCTTTACATATAAGAACAACTTTTAAGTATGTATTAGTTTTTGGATAGAGACATTCCTAGGGATTGTTGGTTTTAGGGTCGATGAGCTGTTACTATGTTATGTATCGTGTCCTGAATCATGTTTAGGAAAGTGAGTACCATCAACTAAATAGCTGTTGATTCTAGACATATTATGTGCATGCGAAAGATGACTAAAGAAAATAATGTCTGAAGATATATGTATATTTACAAAGATTGCAACTTTTTTTTTCTTTTATTTAATATGAATTATGACTTGCCTTTTTAAAAAAAAAAAAAATAACTGTAGGGCCTGGCTGAAAACAAAAGTACTTTAGGACCTGAGGAAGTACGTAAATCCGCTCTGACACTGGTTATGGGCGCTCTTGACAACCCAAACCCCATCTTACGATGTGCAGCAGGGGAAGCTCTTGGAAGAATGGCTCAGGTGGTTGGAGAAGCAACTTTTATTGCTAGAATGGCCCAATATAGCTTTGACAAGTAAGTGAGTCTCTTTACCAACAAGTAAGTTTCTCATACAGGCAAAGATGTCTTTTAAGTAATCAGTAATTAATAATTGGACTATATGTTTTCCAAGTAGTATAGCATGTGACAATATTTTGTGATTTTTTTCATAATGGCCTTAATTTTTATTTCAATGATTGATTAAAGTCTAGACTCTGGCTAAGTTGTAATATGTTAAGTACTTTCAGTGTGGTGCGGGCTTTGGTTTCAGCTGTTGAATGTTACAAATGGAATGAAGAAGATGGCTAATAGGATGTCTCTCAGTTATGTGTCTCCTGCTCTAAAGAGGGGCTCTGAAGTTGTTTTATCTCATCTCCCTCCCATTTTTTCTGTTAATTACTCACTTTTTAAAATGAGTCATTTTTTGGCTAATTGCTGCTAAGTTTATCATCTCTGAAATTAATTGCTGAAACAGAGAATAAAAGTAGCATTAAGTTTTAAGGATTTCTTTTAATATGAATTCAAAAGAGTGATCTCAGAGTTCTAAATAAGTATGATTAAGATGATAACATGCAGTTATTAGTGACTGTTGGTTGTTAAGTACTTAGAGAAGTTGAAAATCAAGAGTGGTCAAGAACCAATACTTAAGTTAGGTAAATTAATCATTCTTAACTAATATTGTATTTTGAGTACCAATTATATCAAACTATGTCATAATTATTAACGAGAGAGGGAGATGGGGAAGCAGTGGTCCTGAGCTGTAGTTCTGAGAAGTTGTGGCTCCTCTTTACATTTTCTTTTCAGTGAAATGTGTCACTTTAACCATTTTAAATTGAATAGCTCTTGTTTGGGAGTGGAGAGGGAAGTAATCATGATTGTAGTCTTTTGTGATTTTCTGAATAAATTCCTTTTATTGTGTGGCTTATAAGCTTTTTATTGCCATAGAGAAATAGAAAACCAATCCCTGAAGCATATATTTTTCCCCAGGTTGAAATCTGCTCGAGATGTTGTATCCAGAACTGGGCATTCATTGGCTCTGGGCTGTTTGCATCGTTATGTTGGTGGTATTGGCTCAGGACAACATTTGAAGACCAGTGTCAGCATCTTATTGGCTCTAGCACAAGATGGAACATCCTCTGAAGTCCAGGTATAATATTAATTTTTTTTGTTATAAAATGTTTAAATAGTACAATACTTATTCTTAAGTGTTCCTTACTGTTTTTCTGTTTTGAGAATCCTAACTCAAAAATCATGCTTCACAGTTGCATTATTGTCTACATGTATTTAACTATAATTATTGGAGACTTATTGTTCAATACTGTTTTCTTTCTTGTATCTTCAACTCCTATCTTGAGATCTTTGTTTTTAGGAAAACTTTCCCTAGCAATAATTACTTTAGGAAGGGTCTTCAGTGGTTTGCCTTTGGAATCCTTGCATATCTAAAAAGTAGCTTCTTTAGCCTTCACATTTGGATGATATTTTAGTTGATTATACTGTTCCTTGCACACAGTTCTTTTCTTTAATTAGCCATAAATATTTCAGTATCTTCTCTCTTCTGATGTGGCACATTGGAGGCTATTGGTAGCTAGATTTTTTTAAAATTGAATTTCAGTAAATATTAACATCTCAGTTTGTAATCAGTTACCTATTAAAACTTCCAAATAAGTTCTTTAGAAAATAAAAGGTAACATAACTAAACAACTCATGTGCAAGTACTATTTAACGTTTCTTTGCAGTGTGGCTTTGCGCATGTAGATAAAACTTCATTGAGTTCATTTTTCTATTTTATATGATGCATATATTTCCCACTTCCAAAAGACAACAGCTCATGTAATAAAATTCTGAATTAATGGATGCTTGAGGGCATAACAACTGTCTTTTTTCCCCATCTTTTCATAGCTTTTGCCAAAAAACATAACCTGAAATATATTTTTATGTCTGTAACCTTATGTTTTGGTTTGGCAGTATGTAAGAATATTTTTCTCTGTCCTTGAAGCTTAGAAATGTCATCAAATTCTGTATAAGTTTATCTTTTTCTTTTACTGGAACTCCTATTATTCATATATTAAGTCTGTTGTTTTTTTCTCTTTTTTTTTTTTTTTTTTGGTATTTTTACTCTGTTATATGATATTTCCCCCATTTTATCTTCAAGATATTGATTTTGGATTTTAGCAATAACTATTCTTTTTTCTTCCTACTAAATTTTTTTTAATCCTCACCTGAGGATATTTTTTCCATTGCTTTCCAGAGAGTGGAAGGGGAAGAGAGAGAGAAAGAGAGAGAGAAACATTGATGTGAGAGAGACACATCGACTGGTTACCTTCCGCATGTGCCCTGATCCCCGAGTCCGGGGATTAGCCTTTAACTGAGGTACATGCCCTTGGCTGGAATCAAACCTGGTACCCTTCAGTCCATGGGCCAACGCTGTAACTACTGAGCCAAACTGGCTAGGGCTCTACTGAATTTTTTTTTTTTTTTAAATATATCTATATTGATTTCAGAGAGAGGAAAGGAGAGGGAGAGAGAGAGAGAGAAACATCAATGATGAGAGAGTCATTGATCAGCTGCCTCCTGCATACCCCCAACTGGGGATCAAGCCCGCAACCCGGGCACGTCCCCTGACTGGGAATCGAACCCCGATCGCCTGGATCCTAGGTCGATGCTCAACCGCTGAGCCACGCCCAGCCGGGCTCTACTGAATTTTTAATATAAATTCTGGGTAGGGTTGGTTTTTTGTGTGTGTTTTTTTGTTGTTTAACATTTCTAGAATCTCCTTTATTCTTTAATTATATTGTCTTTAAAATCCTGATTATAGTTTTATTGAAGTCCTGTTTTGTTTCTTCCTTTAATTTTTTTTCCTCTAGAATGTGTGCTCTGGCCTTACTCCATCAAAGTATTGTATATCTGTTACTTTTTACTAACTCTTTTAATAGGTGTGGTTTCTGTACATAACCTGTCCAAGTCAGATTGCTAAATTCTCTAGGATTGGAGTAGATTGACAGGTAGTAGAAGTTAAGGTATGGATTTTTTTCTGCTATGTTGGCAAATTGGGAAGCCTCTCTGTGGAGACTTCTCTGTTCTCAGCCCATTTTTCCAGCTCTCCTTTAGAGCTGCCAACAGTAGAAATAAAAGAAGTTCTACAGAGGTATATAGGCAGTTTGAAGGACTTTATATTTTCTCAGACCTGTTCTGATAATCGTATATTGTTTTGGAGTTAGTTTTGTAAGTACTAGTAGCCAGTTAGCTTACTTTGTACTTAGTAAACATAAATAGGGGCCTGAACATATTACATGCACTTGAAGAGCTGTTGTGGGCATGTGATGGCTCTAGAAATATATCTGAGTACTGAACATTGTTATGATCATTGTTTTATTTCAGGCAAGTTTCTTAGCAAAACTCCAACAATACAGACAATAAAGATACTGTCCATAAGCATCCATTGAATCAAACACTGCATAAATCAATGTCTTTGGAAGTGTAAAATATATATATATATATTATAGTAGAAGAAAATTAGTTAATCGTTGAAATTTTATTTCTGACACTCAAAGCCACGCTGCATTGATATGTCAGTTGCTTCGGTTATTGGCGATTGGTAGCTTATGTGCTACCTTTTATTTCTTGAGTATATTTTTAAGTATTTCTAGGTCATTGATAAAAAACTAAGATAATAGTATTTACTAAAATTTAACTTAAAATTAATTTAATATACTCTATTTCTTGCAACTAAAGTAAAATTGTATTTTATTCCAGACTTGGTCTCTTCATTCACTGGCTTTGATAGTGGATTCTAGTGGCCCAATGTACCGTGGATATGTGGAACCAACATTATCTCTAGTTCTTACCTTGCTGTTGACAGTTCCACCCTCACATATGGAAGTTCATCAGTGTTTAGGTAGATGCTTGGGTGCTATAATCACTACTGTTGGCCCTGAACTACAAGGTAAGTTCATCTTAAATTAGAGGAACTAGACAGATAATTACTATCTTTCAGTTTCCTGAATGTCATCATTGTGTTGCTTAAAGAAATTTTGTAATAGTAATAACCATTACTGTGTACCAAATACTTGCAATTTACGGAAGGCCTGGAGCTCCACTTTTTACATGTGTTACTTTGTTTAATCCCTACAACAAACCTACGACTCAGTGTTTTTCAAAGTTTTGAACACAGAAGACATTTCTAAATGAAATTTTACTTGGAACCCCATGAAGATAAAGATACAAGTGGAATTCCTTTGGCCTGAGAAACCATTCACTTGTCTTCATGGATTTTTGTTTAGTTTTTTTTTAACTCTAAGGATCAGAAGCATAGTTTTGAAAAACCACTACCATAAGGTAGATAATATTACCTAATTTTTCCCTGAGGAAGCAAGCTTAGAGAAAATAAGTAACTTGCCTAGAGTTACTGAACTAATGAGTAGCAGATTTATGATTCTAAGGTCCATGTTTTTACCACCCAGTTCCACTGAAATAATTCCACTAATGGTTAAATTAAACACTCAAGTCAGCAAATTACTGTAAATTTATCCTGAATATATAAGCTGCTTTCAGAGTTTATTTCAGCATTTTTTAAATGTTTTCAATGGGTCAAACTTTTTATAAACATTATATCATTTAATTCTGACAACAATCCTGAGCTATCTCTCCATTTTACAGAAGAAACACTGAGGCTGCGAGATTAAAAGCTTTTCCAAGTATAGCCAGTGAGTGGTTGGAGTCAGAGATGAAGCCCAGATCAGTTTCCTCTGCTTGCATTCTTAATATGGACAGATTTTTTTTTTTAAAAGAAAGAAGTAGAAACAAAAGATCTTAAGGAAAAAATGCTAGGAATTGAAAAACTTTGTGATTTAGACATGTCTCTTTCTTGGACTCAGTGTCCTCTTTGAGAAAATTGATAGTTCTTTCTTCAGTGAATATCAGAAGGATATGGAGAGAATAAATATGTGCCTTTGATTAAGTATATGTGTTTACCAAGTGCTTTCTGATGTGATGAGGCATTGCATATTTCATATTAGAATGTGACTCTTACGTGACTCTGTGATTTCTTTGTTTAGTCTTTATGTGTATGTAAAGTTATTTTATTTTACATTGGTAAAAATTTTAAATCACTTATATTTGACAATTAAGACATTTATATAGACAGTATATAATACTACAATTTATTTTCCTAACTATTTCTCTAAAAGTTGCTCTTAATCTTATTTGGAAAATGGGATTTCAGGTTATTATGTAATAGAGGTGATAATGATGGTTGAACCGAGATGAATCTTTTGGCCCTTTCAAATAAAACTGATGGGTTTAAAAGACAATATAATTTTTCAGGTAATAAATACAAACCTAGCTAAATCTAACAGGTGCATCATTGTCATCTATATACTGTTGTATTTTGAAATCACTTCCATGGACTTTGCAGACCTTTTGTTTTGAAACATTCTGAATAGTAATCGGAAGGAGGGTTATTTAGAAGATAATTGTCTTCTGGGAATATTTTTGTTGATAATAAAATAATTGTACTGTACATTTTCTTTTCTTTTACTACTAGGAAATGGACCATCCATTTCCACAATCCGTTCTTCTTGTTTGGTGGGCTGTGCAATTACACAGGACCATTCAGATTCTCTCGTTCAGGCAGCTGCCATATCTTGCCTTCAGCAGCTTCACATGTTTGCACCACGACATGTCAATCTATCTAGTCTCGTTCCTAGCCTTTGTGTAAGTATAAAGCTCTTTCATTCAGCAATTTATTTAGAAAGCTCCAAATTTGTTTCCCAAAAAAATCAAACTAGACCAAAATAAACAAAAAGTAAGTTTCCCAGATGGTGAATTCTAGGGTTTTGGCTTCAGTAGTCACTTTATGATTATTTAATCTGTTTACTGATTTTCTTTTTCACATTTTAAGAAGTATTTTGATGAACTGTTTATTTCCTGGCTAAGAATGCTTCCTATTTTTAGTGGATCCCACTCAGAATTTTATTTCTTGAAGTTTGATTGATAACTTCTTAGGATCTGTTGCTGTCCTCCCAGTTGTTAATTTATTCACTCAACAAATATTTAGTGAGAGCCTGCTATGTATTGGACACGATGCAAAGTATGGGGGATACACCTGTGGATGAGATAAGATGAAGCCTCTATCATGAAGTTTATAATTTCAAGGGAACATGGTCGACATTGATTATATACAAATAAGATAAGTGTTAGAAAAGGCTACAGGAGAGCATTTAACAGCGGAGGCTGTCATAATCCAGGCATTCATGAAAAATTCCCTGAAAAAATTATATTTAAGGTGTGATTTTTCAGGATAAATAGGAGTTAATTTGGGGGAAGAACACAGTATTGGAGTAGATAGCATTTATTTTTAGGCAGAGAAAATATGTGAAAGTCCCCAAGACAGGAAGGAGTGTGATGCATTTAAGGAACTGTTTAGTCATCTGGTAGAGTGGTACAAACAGAAGCTCAAATACATTGGGTTAAAGATAGAATATAAACAGAAACTCCTTTCCAGAAGTTTGTAAGGAGAGGACGAGTGATGGGATCAGGAGAGATTCTTTTTCTCCTACAGTAGTGAGAGGTGAGCATGTTTAAATGCTGATGAGATGGAGCCAGTAGAGTGGGAGAGTTAAAGATGTAGGGCAGAGAGGGAATATTTAACATCCAAGGTTTCTAATTGGATAGTTTCCAGGGCGTAAGTAAAGGAATATCTCTTTCAGTGCAACATAGAGAAAGGAGGAGAGGATGCATGTAGGTATAAGTGGGTTTATAGATTTGGTGGCTGGAAGTTGGGGGAGTTTTTACTTCCAACTTTTACTTTCTTAATCAAGTAAAAGGGCAGATCAAGTTCTGTGAATGAGGGAGCAAAGAGGAGGGTCAGAAGTTTGAGGAGAATGGAAGGTGGGAGTTGGTAGTAACTGGAGAAATACAAGATCCTGTGGTAGTACTGAGGGTTCACTAGAGGTCAGTCGCCCTCTGTCTCCATTGTGTGATTTATGATGCTACCAGTTCACTTTGTTTTGAGAATTTCTTCAGCACCTATAAACAACTTAGCATTGAGCAGCCAGATACTCTGATACATTCATAGTTGGGCTTTGGCCAGGCAGATTCGTTTAAATGACAGCAGGATGAGGGAGGTGAGGAAGTTAATGATGGATTATGAAATCTCACTTGAATGAGGGAGAAAGGTAAAGACAGGAGGAGGCTGATATATAGGGAGAAGGAAAGGTGCTGTACATATACCTGTGGGAAGATATTGCTGAGGAAAGGGAAGGGAAGGTTACCCACGATGTGGTGAAGGAACTGAAAGGCCATGATATTGGATCTCATGTGGTATATTTAGCTTTACTCAACAAGATTTGCTTCTGCTTCACCACAGACCACAGGGAGCCGAATTAGTCCCAGATCATCACGGAGTTTGAGTATACCACAGGGCACAAACCGGATGCACATGAAATGTTTACAAAGAGCATCCACAAAGAAAATAGTCAACTAAGAATATACACTAAATTGAATTCTGCAGCATGATGTGAGACATCCTCGCAAAAGCATGGTCTAACACTCAAGCTGAGGCCATAGATGGCACCTCGTGAGCGAGGTGGACTTGTTATGGGATCCAAGCTTAGGTAGGCAACTGACACATGTGATGAAGATGCAAACACACTTACCACCGTTGTCTGGTTCCTCTCTCCTTTATCTTCCTCCTTAAAGGTAATTAATTATACTCTGGAGATTGACTGTATGAGGTAGAACACATTTAAGAGGACCTGGGAAAGTAATAATGGGACTTTATCTCAGTGGCAGTTAGCAGTAAAGCACAGGGAATGCAATGAGTTTCCTTTGTGTTAACACAAGATTATGTCTCCAAACCGATTTCCTTAGTAGAACCTCAAGGGTTTTATTACAAGGCATGCTGGAGCCTTTTCCTGAACTTCTTCCAAAAAACTAGATTACAGGCAGCTGGTGGGAAGGAGATGGCCTGGCAGGATAAGATGAAAAAAAGGGCCATTTGAGTGGTTTTCCTGTTTCCATATTGACAAAAGTCCCTTGTGCTGTCTCCATTACCAGATCTTCTGACATGCTCTGAGAAATAATCTGCACATGGGTTCATCCATATTAATGGAATCAGTTCAGATTTTTATAAATTTTTATAAATTTCATGTTCCTACTCAATTACTGATGCTGTTTATATCGTGTGACCCACAGTTATTCATTCTTCTGTCCTGATGGAATTATTCTACACATAGGCATTGATGTCCTCTGGGATAATTGCAGGAGATGTCAGTGAGAGAAAGACTTAAGCTGAATGCTCAAGTTGTCAGTGACAGCACAGGATATCCAGTTGTCTAGGATGGTAGGCACAAGAAGAGATAGCAAGATGACATAAAGTGTAAAATAATAAGGGTTTTTATAGGAAGGTGGAGATCTAATGTAGGAACAAAACAGCATTCTTTTTCCTGGAGTTTGTGAAATGTAAGGGGAAAAAAAGAAGCTTTATTGGAAAACAATTAGGCATAATCTATAAAAGTTAAATATATGCCTACACCTTTACCCAGCAAGTCCACTGTTAAGTAAATACTTGACAGAATTACATGCACATGTATGCCAAAAGATATGGACAGGAATGCTCATTGCCATGTTGTGAAGAATTACTATCCCCATTTTACATCCATATGTAACATTTTACATCCAACTAAGGCAACAGAGAGGTTAAGTAATTTATCTAAGATCACTCAGGAGTAAGTGACAAAGCCAGGATTCAAGCCCAGTTTGGCAACCAGAGCCTGAGCTCTTGATCATTAGGCTATGTGGTGCATTATACTTTACTTCATGTATTAGAGTATGCTATATTGATTCTTTCAGGAATTTTGAGGTTAAAAAAAAATTCTATACCAAAAGGCTACATTTAGCAATTCTTTTCAGGTATGTGTTTGGTTAATTTTTTTTTTTAGATTTTTTATTAATGCTCTCCTTTGCTTTCAGTTTTTACTGTGCACTCTGCCCCCTAACTTTTCATTCACTACATTTAATCTCTATGTACTTAAAAAGTTTAGGTGACAGCTCTAGCTGGTTTGGCTCAGTGGCTAGAGCTTCAGCCTGTAGACTGAAGGGTCCAGGGTTCCATTCTAGCCAAGGGCACATTCCTCAGTTGCAGGCTCCATCCCTGGCCCCGGTCGGGGTGCGTGCTGGAGGCAGCCAATCAATGTGTCTCTCTCACATCGATGTTTCTCTCTCCCCCTCTCTACCCCTCTCTCCTTTCCTCCCTCCCTCCCTGCCTCCCTCCCTCTCCCTTCCACTCTCTGAAAAAGCAATGGAAAAAATATCCTCAGGTGAGGATTAAAAAAAGTTTAAATGACAAAATTTAATAGGACCATATGTAAATAAGAAATGCATTTAAAAGATCCTCCTAGAATTTTATTAAGTATATTATATAATATTTAGTGCCCAGGTCTTGGGACAGTTACTTTGGCTACTAAAGTATTCTTTATCCTTTAAAAGACGGCATTTAAAAGACAGCATCATACAAACTCCATATATTTTCCAGGATCAACTGTATAAGTAATGGTTTCTTTCCTTTTGCCTGTAAAAAAGAACATATATGCTTAGGTTTCTGAGTATTTATATATTTTATTGGTATAATTATTTTTCAACTATAGTTTTGACTATAGTTTTTAAACAACTGAGGCTGTTAAATGAAGAGCCTCTTCACAAGTTAGGTGATTATATATCTTCATGAGGCAAGTACAAGTACAACTTTTAAAAAAAAATGTCTAAAATTGTTATGTTTTCCAGGTTCACTTATGTAGTTCCCATTTGTTACTTCGGCGCGCAGCTGTGGCTTGCCTCCGGCAGCTTGCACAAAGAGAAGCAGCTGAAGTCTGTGAATATGCCATGAGCCTAGCAAAAAATGCGGGGGACAAAGAGAGCAGCGGTGCCAGTAAGTTATTTTATTGGCCACTATTTTCTTCCTTTAAGCACTGGAATATCTCAAGTGAGTGTTCCTTATTGAATAAGTTTCCGTGTTAACATATGGTCAACTTTCTTGTTACTTTAAAAAAATAAAAACCATTATCACTTTAAAAATTCCAGTGTAGTTTTCTTGGTAACTTTATACATTTTTACCTTTTAAAACATTTTGTAGCTTAAAAAAATACCATTTAGTATATGAATACTTCTGCCATCCCTTGAGACTGATTTAGCAGCTGTATAAAGGGTGACTAACTTGGGTATGCTGCTTTGTATCACTAATAGACTTCTGAGAACAGAAATTACCTATTTGGGAAACTTCCAGTCTTTGACAGTAGTTAACTTTTTGTGATACAACTTTTCCTCTGAGAGGTAAGGCCAAATTAACCAATAATCTATTTTGGTAGTGAAAGGTAGATCTTTGCCTTCTTTAGGTCTTTCTGCTTTTTGGGAGGGTTTTTAGTATAGCTTGAATTCATAGCAGGTCTTACACTCTCTAGGGATAGGTGGTTTGGGGACTTTTTCAGAGCTTAATAGAAAATTTTTGTTTATAAGACTTTCTAATGCATAGGAGTTGCTTGGGAACTAAAAAGCAAGATACCAAAATAACTTCAATTTTAGCATAGTATAATGAGAGCAACATTAACAAACATAATGTAGTCATTCTTAGGGGTGCCAGTTTTATTACTTCTGCTGTTTATAAGAATAAAAAGACTTTTGGATAAAACAGAACTTTAATACTATCTCATAACTGTATTATTTTTTAATTGTATGTTTCTTGGAAAGGATTTTCCAAAAATTTAAATGAAGTTTTAGGATACAATCCATTTATAATTTTCTGGCTTTATAGATTTTTTTAAAATTCTGAACTATAAGATTGAGTAAGTTTTAATTTGTTGTTCCAACAAATATAGCAAAAAAATTTTTCAGCCCATTAAATTAAATCTATTTAGAAAATGTTTTTTCTCACCCTTTGTAGAATCACATATTTTTATTGAGCATTCCCTGAGATTTGTTTAAATACCTCAGAATATCAGTCTTAAAGATTAGGGCTTCACCTTTAATTGTCAGATTAAATTATAATCCTGAAGATATATAAACTGGAGACCACTGATAAATTATATATATATAGCTAGCTGGTTTTGTGGCTAATGTGAGTTTACATGTAAGCCTTACTTCTTAGCATAGTTGTTACCTACAATATACAACAAAATCTTATACAAGTTCATCTGTAAAAATTGCTTTTCAGATGTCAGCCCTTTTGCACCTGGAGTAAGTTCTCAGCGTGATATCCATTGCCGGCATCAAGGAGTTAATATAACAGAAACTGGTCTGGAGGGACTTCTTTTTGGAATGCTAGACCGGGAGACAGATAGAAAATTATGTTCTGATATTCATGATACTTTGGGACATATGCTTTCATCACTGGCTGTAGAAAAACTTTCCCACTGGCTAATGCTTTGTAAAGATGTCCTCGCAGCTTCTAGTGGTACGTATTTAACATATGAAATATATTCTCAAAATAATGAAAATTATTTTCTGATTTGTAACTACATATACACATATATAGACATATACATATATTGATATATACACATATAGATATGTAACTTTGAGCTTACATTTAAAACTACTTATAAATTTTAATCGGAATATCTATAAAAATGTTGAAGATTATGTTATATTACAAACTAGTGAACTTTATTTTTTGGCAAATGACTAAGTTCAAACTAAATTTTCCTATATAAAAGTCCTAGGTTACTCTGTAGATGGCACAGTATGTTAAACTAGTGAACTGTGTAAGATACTTTTATGTTATCCTTTCCTTGATTTTTGTTTGATAGTATAAAAAAGAAAGCTTGCCAATTCTACTGTTTTTAAAGGATTGAGAACTTAGTCTTTTTTTAAAATTTGATATCTTCTAACATAAATGTTATTTCTAAAGCATCATTTTTGCTATATGTGAGGTTGTTACAATATGCTTTTATTTTTGTTACAGATATGAGCACTGCAACTCCACTAGGTAGTGGAAAAGATGAAGAATCTGAAAAGAAAGATGAGATGGATGATGATATCATGTTTACCACACTGGGCGAAGAAGATAAATCAAAGCCTTTTGTGGCACCTCGGTGGGCCACTCGGGTATTTGCTGCTGATTGCCTGTGTCGAATCATCAACTTGTGTGAGAATGCAGACCAGGCTCACTTTGATCTTGCCATGGCACGTTCTGCTAAACTACGGAACCCGACAAGTAAATTTAAAATCAGTACTTCTTTTCCCCAAAGTATTTTTATAGTTTTGCAGTATTTTACTACTTTAGACTATAGCTTTCATTTCCCTCCCTCCCTCCCTCCCTCCCTCCCTCCCTCCCTCCCTCCCTCCCTCCCTCCCTCCCTCCCTCCTTCTCCCCCTCCCTTCCCCTCCCCTCCCTCCCTCCCTTCCTTCCTTCCTGTATATCTATCTGTCAAATTTCTCCTAAGGGTAGTGATGGTAGTACCTTATGTTTCCTTAGTACATTGTCTTAATTTTAACACTTCAGTGCTAAAACTCTCAGGTTAGCATTCTATTTTACAGAAATGACAATCCTTTAAGGTGCATAACGTGAGTTTTGCAGTCCCCAGCATGGAGAATGTGACTTGATGAATGCCTTGGTAGATTTCAAACTTGCAGATTTCAAACTCTCAGATTTCAGAAATGCTATGAGATATTTTTGAAAAGGTGAAAATTGTCTATTACTAACCCCCTCACAGGTTTTTAGTGTTTTGTAAGGGTTTTGTACCACATATATCCTGGATCAGATATTAATGAGGAATTTACAAAGAGATTATAATGTCTAGGGGAATCCTTTTTCTCTTTTGCTCCCTGTTTCTATAGGCCACCTGCATTCCTTGGCTTGTGGCCTCTTTCTCTGTCTTCATTCCCATCAAGGGGGAATCTGTGATCCTTCTTCAGCCATCACATCTTTCTCTCTCTGATTGCAGCCAGTAAAGGTGGTCTGCTTCTAAGGATTCATGATTAAATTGGGTCCACATGGAAAATTTAGGATAATCTCCCCATTTGGGTGTCCATAACCTTAAGCATATCTGCAAAGTCCCTTTTGCTGTGGAAGATAACATATTCAGAAGTTACAAGAATTGGAGCATAGATGTATTTGGACACCATTATTCTTCCTGCCACACTGATTTATTATAAATAGAGGGAGTAAGAGTTTTAATTATAGGGAATTACTACTCCCATATGTAATAAACTTATAACAGCCTGCTAATTCTCCCCATTTTGGAGTTTCTACCCAGTGCCCATTCCCACTATGTCCCTTGAGTTCATTTCCTTGGATTTGGAAAAAAGATAAAGGTACCGACTTGAGAAAGGTTGGATATTGACATTATGTAGAGTTAACAGCACTTTAATTCCAGGAACAATTGCTATAGAAATTAAATGGCTGGCAAACCAAAATATTTACTGTCTGGTTCTTTACAGAAAACGTTTGCCAATCCCTGTTCTCAGAATTACAGACTCCTTTGGGGAAAATTATGATAATTAGTTTATCAATGTTCTTGAGCTCTTATGATATGGAAGCTTTCTTGAAAATGTATCTTTGTTATTTTTAAGCACACTGAAATATATGGATCCTAAGTGCTTTATAAAGAAATTTATTTCATATTTTTATGTTATTATACTTATTTTTGGAAAAGTTTTCCATTTGCCTTCTATTTTTGTTTTTAGATGACCTCTTAGTACTTCACCTTTCTGACCTGATTCGAATGGCATTCATGGCTGCCACTGATCACAGTAACCAGCTGCGGATGGCTGGGCTCCAAGCACTTGAAGACATTATCAAGAAGTTTGCATCCGTGCCGGAGCCAGAATTTCCAGGTCATGTGATTTTGGAGCAGTATCAAGCTAATGTGAGACATTCTCTTTATTTAAAAACTTAAAATTCATCTTTCGAGTGATCATTCAAGGTGTGAGGATTCCCTGAAAAACTGTATTTGAACTGCAACCTACTTATTCATGTAGAAGGCATATCTCTGCTGCCATTGTCTGTTACATGGTTTTAATCAACCCATAGTTGCAGAAACAATGTTATAAAACTTGTCACTATTTTTAAGTCATGATAGCACGTTAGTGATAAAACTAGAATAGAAATTCCAGCCTGACTGTCCTGTCTTGTGTTTACATATTTAGCCATACCACTTAAAAGATAAAAAGGAACATTCAAAGAGTATGTGGATTTGTTGCCATTATTTTTATATATCAAAACTTTATAAGCATTTTTTGAAATAAAAAGCAATTCTGCCCTGAATGCTAAAGGATAAATTAACTTTTAAGAACAGCAGATAAAATATTACTGAAAGAATTAGATACTTTCAAAAGATTTTTTATTTTATTCTAAACAGACACTTATTTCTCCTGAAATATATCCCTTTATGTTTTCCAAATGAGGCACAATAGATATAGTCCTAATAATAATGGGTTATGTAAAGGCAAAAAACTCATGTTAGCAAAGAAAGAATAAACATTTTTTTTCCTGTGATAATACCAAAATCTTGGTTCTGGACAAACCACACCTTATCTAAAAGCTACGTTCAACCTGAACAAGATGAAGTGTGAATAATGTGTAATCCATTGTTTTTCCATCATAAGTACAAGTGAGGAAGCTATAGTTTCTAGCCCAACTGGCTACTGAAAACCTGTGTACAATTATTTATTTCCAAATCCCAACCTATTAGAATAAAGGCCTTTTGTTTTTTTAATTTAGAAATAATTTCAAACAGAAGAGTTGCAAGAATAGTACGAAAAAAACTGTCTTATACCTTTTATTTATATCTGCCAGTTGTTAATTTTGTCTCATTTGCTTTAACATTGATAGTGTCTGTCTCTCCTCTCTTTCCACACACGGGTACACAAATGCACACGCACACTTATTTCTAAACCACTGAAAAGTAAATTATTTAAATCATATATCTTTACCTTGAACATGTCAGTCTGTATTTCCAAAGGACAAGCCCATTGTCTTACATAATCACAGAACAGTTATCAATTTCAAGATTCAACATTGCTATACTATTTTTACATAATCTATCATATTTCAGTTTTATTAGTCAACCCAAGTATGTCTTTTATAGTATTCTTCAGTACAGGATCCAATTACTAACTCTGCGATTAGTTGATTATTGCAATACTAATACTGCAATTAGTTCCCATGTGTCTTTAGTCACAGAGAGGGGCTCTTGATTCATTTCCAAAGTGCTGTTAATATACCTTACCAAGTGAATCTCTAGTGAAAGGGAAGAAATCTCAAATTAGGAGTTGACTTTATCCAATTCCTTATTCAATTCATACGTATTAAATCTAGTATAGCTAAGAATCTGCAATTGATGTTGACTTATTAAAACTAAAGCTCAAATTCTTTTACTTATTACTGTAAGAACAGTACATAAAGTAATATTTCTTGAACAGCTTTTAAAGCATCTTTTTATTTATTTATTTATTTTAAATGTATTCGTTTGTTTTTTAAAATATATCGTTATTGATTTCAGAGAGAGGAAGGGAGATGGAGAGAGAGAAACATCAATGATGAGAGAGTCATTGATCGGCTGCATCCTGTACACCACTGACTGGGGATTGAGCCCGCAACCCAGGCACATGCCCTGACCAGGAATTGAACTGCAATCTCCTGGATCCTAGGTGGATGCTCAGTCACTGAGCCATGCCCAGCCAGGCTCTCTCTTTTTTTTTTAGAAGAGTAGTTTATTGATTTTTAGAGAGTGAGGAAGGGAGAGGGAGAATGAGAAACATTGATTGGCTGCCTCCTGCACGCCCCCACCAGGGATTGAACTGGCAACCTCCTGGTGCTTGGAAGGATGCCCAACCAACTGAGCCACACTGACCAGGGCAAAGCATCTCTTTTTGAGGTGAAATTATCTCTAAGTTTTTTTAGTGACTATGAATTTTTAGTACTAAGTTATTTAAAGGAATTGATTTAGTTATGTAAGATTCACCCATGAAGTAAATACTGTTAGAAAGATGTTTAGGAAAACACAGGGGAAGAAAGGATAGCAGTTTTTTGTTATTTCTGGGAATGTGTGACTTGGTCAGAAAATCCTGTTTATGATTAAACAAAAACAAAGGAAAAAGAAACAAAATTCATTGCCTGTTTGGTATAGTACTCATATAGATTTGATAATGATAATCTCCTGGAAAGCAAAAGAAAATGGTATGGCTGAGTTTATTGTAACTGGAAAGAAAGATAAGAGAAATGTAATACCCTGGCTGGGTGGCTTAGTTGGTTGGAGCATCATCCCGTGCACTGAAAAGTTGCAGGTTGGATTCCTGGTCAGGGCACATACTCAGGTTGTAGGTTCGATCCCCCGTTGGGGTACAGGAAGCAACCAGTAGATGTTTTTCTCTCACATTGATGTTTCTCTCTCTCTCCCCCCCCCCCTTTTTCTAAAAATCAATAACATATCCTTGGGTGAGGATTAAAAAAGAGAGAGAGAGATGTAATAAAAAGGAAGGAACAAGGTTGTGTTTTGTGTTTTCATCACCAAGGCAGAAGAGGCTGTTTATTACTTATCTTTAAAAATAAAATGCTTGGATTTGTTTTTCTAGGTGGGAGCTGCTCTAAGACCAGCCTTTTCACAAGATACCCCATCAGACATAATAGCAAAAGCTTGCCAGGTAAGAAGAAAAATAGGATTTTCTGTTGTTATCGCCTATAAATTCATAGATATCTTAGGATTTCACTTCTAAGAAAGGAGATAGAAAAATTAAATAACATTTATTTTTATCTTGATAATATAACAGTGACAGCTTCCTTTTTTATTCTGCATCAAATGATGAAATAGAAACTTAATTATATCCCCTTTTTTGGTCATAGCTGAGAATATGACTATGGGATACATACCTCTTATATAACCCAGAAGTGAACAGAAATATGACAGTCATAAGAGGGACTAAAATAAAAGTAAGATCCAAAATCTAGAATAATTAAAGAATGTATAGTAATGATAATTAGGTAATAAAATATTTTTTTGACAGGCTGTGAAAATTCTACAAGTTTCTGGGTATTAAATTATCCAAAAGAGAGTTTCACAATGTAGATATTTCATTGCAAAATTAATCCCAGGGGATTATTTTCACATTATTGTATCTGAAGAGAGTCACAAAAGCACATGTGTTCCTACACCTTTAATGAGCTCCTCTTTTTTATGCCTCATCCTGAAAAAGGATTGATGCATTAAGCTCTAAACTTTAAGAAAATCAGATTCTTCATCTGTTTACCTAAGGATAGAATAAAAGCAACTTTCTTCTTTCAGGTTTTCTGGAGTACAGAACTGTGATCTCTCATTATTGTTTAGAATCCATAATCAAGCTACATGTGGCCTCCATGGAGAGAATATTCTGCTGTTGGGAGTGATTTTTAAAATTCGGACTTTGTTCTCTCTGTGGCTGAATGGATTTGCCTCTCATTTCCATTGTTAAGACTTAATGGCGGCCTTCAGAGAAATGAACTCCTCCCACCAATAGCAGACCAGAGAGGGAAGGGGGAGCCTTGTTAAAGAAAGAGGTCTGTGGATCATGGTACAAACTTTGGAGTCAGAGTAGGTCATTTGCTTTGGAATACCAAAACACAAACATCAGAAATCACAGTCATATGCAAGTAAATGTATCATGGTGATGTTTCAGAGCATAGTATTTAAGCACAGAAAGTCTGCTACAAAGCTCCTGATCATTAGAAAAGCAAAGGCTATTAGAATTTTATCTTGTGAATGAGTACAGATAGTATGTAAATTTCCTGTTACTGAATTTGCCTTAAACCTCTTATTTGTTATGTGGCTCTTGCTGCTTTTTCGATAAGAAATTTATTCTTTTCTAGTGGCAGGCATAAATTTTTGACCTTGTATTCTTCTGTTTCTGGAAGAAACCCTGGTTTTGAAACAGCTGGAGCTGTGTTTCCTTAAGGGAAAGTAAGGACTTGGCTTTGGGCAGATCATGAAACATGGCATCCCAGCTTGTTTACTAGATAAATCTAACATTAAACCTGGAAATCTGGGTAATTCTTAGATATTATAGGAAGACCTTCAGATGTAACACAATTTGGCACAGTAATCAGTGGGCTAATCAAACATTATTTAAAGCAGGGCAGAAATCATAAACATAATACATACTTTATCGATTTCAGCTTACAACTTATAAATGTGCATTCATTCACCACTCTTCTGCAAGGCCAAGGTCTTTTCGCTTAATATGATTTTGCTGATTCAGTGCTGCTTTGTCTTTCGACGTAAACCAAACCCTATTGCAGTATCTGCAGTTTCTAATTTTGTGTTCTTTAAAATGGAAAATGTACTGAGGTTTTTGCAAAGTAAACTTAATGCCAAATCTCAGTCTTTACAATTTTCCCCAACTTTTAGTTATATTTCTACCAAATTTTGCAGAAATATTTATCAAATCTCTCTGTTTCATTTCCTTAGGAATAACAACTCTTTATTCTCATATTTATATTTAATCTTTGTCACTTTAAGTGTCATATTTTCAACATTGTTTTGGCTGGCATTTTATTTTGCCATCAATATGTTCACAATTGATAATCAATTTAAAATATCCTTATTAATTTTTATTCAATTTAATTTTGAATCCTTTGAAAATAACACTATAAGAGTAAAATAGTTACATAAATATTTATTCTCAACTTTTAAAAAGTTTTAAATATAGGAACACAACTCATTAGCCATGATTCAATATCCAAATGCTCTGAAAGCCAAAAGCTTTTTCATAATTTATTTGGTAGCAGAACCTGAGCTGACTGTACTCATTTGGCCCTGACATGAAACTGAGTGAGACTAGCGTATTAATCTTTCAGTGTGATTCGCACTACCTTTCGTTGGAAAAATGTCCATGTTAATTATGAGGTGCTGCCACACATCTTGCTTGGTATCTTTCTTAATGAGGTTCATGTCCCTTGTTACCTTTTACCAAAAAGTTGTGGATTGTGAAACATGTCTTGACCCAAGAATTTCAAATAAGGAAGTAAGGACTTGTAATTATTGAATAAAACTGGCACTACCAGACCACCCTTCCTTCTTGATGTTCTCCCGTTGGCTCTAGTTTTCAACACACTTGCCTGGTTTTCCTTTTGCATTTCTGGCCTTTCAGTTTCTTTCATTGTTTATTCTTATTCCATCTGTCTCTTAAGTATAACTGTTTCCCCCATGTTCTATCCTTAAGGCTTTGTGTGTTTTTTTAATCCTTACCTGAGGATTGATTTTTTTACAGAGAGAGGAAGGAAGAGAGAAACATTGATTGGTTGCCTCCTGTACTTGCCCGGACCAGGGATTGAACCCCAAACCAGGGTATGTGCCCTGACTGGGAATTGAACCCACAACCTTTTGATGTATAGGTGACACTCCAACCAACTGAGCCACCTGGCCAGGGCAAGGCTTTTTTTTTTTTAAATGCATTAATTATTGAACAAATTCACCTAGTAACATTGCTTTAGTTATCACCTTTGTGTGGCAAATTCCTGGGTCTACATAATTACCTTTGACCTTGCTCCTGAAATCCAGACCCAGGTTCACAACTGCCTGCTGAATGTCTTTCCCGGGTCTCCGACTGGTACTTTGAACTCAACACGTCAAAATGTTCACAACCAAAATCATGTTCTCTAATTTCTCATCTCCACCAAACTTTTCTATTTTCTTATGTGATCTCTCTTAATCATTGGTGTCACCTTCCTTTCATTCATCCACATTAGCAGCTTTGGCAGTCAAAAGTTTGCAATCTTTGAGTTGTCACACTTTTTGCATGTCCCTGTGCCCAACCCCTAAAGATATTTAATTGGTTTCCAAACCCTGTGATTCCTACTTCCAAGTCTTTCCCTGATGCCTCTCCTTCTCTGTCCCATTCCCAGTTTGATCCCTGTCATCTCTGTTTCATAGTATCGTAATAGTCACTTAACTGAACATATTGCTTACTGTCTATACACATTCCTTCCTATGCACAAGTGCTGGAGCAGTCTTTCTAGTTTCTTCCTGCTCAGAAGCCTTGGAAACTCATAGCCGCCTACAGAACAAGTCTGAATTCAGTTCTAATGGAATTTAAATTGTACTGTGATCTGATCCCAGTTAACTTTCCTACTCTCATCTCTTTCCCTCTGTAGCTCCCCTGTATCTGTACACAGGAACCTTCCTGGTATCTAAGCATTCCCATTTTTCCTGCCAGAATTAATCTCTCCCTGTTTTTAAGTGCAGTGTTGTAGTTTTAAACGTTCTCATGGATTCATTCAGTCTGTTTGCTTTCTTGAGGACAGGGACTAGATTATTTTCCCTTTACTTTTTAAGAAAAACTTCTCTTCCACAGCACTAATAACCCCTTGCTTGTAGTAAACAGAAATGTTACTGAATTATTCACGGCTGACCTGATTTAGCTGGAAAACCTTTTCTGGTAAAATGTTTGTCCAGTTAGACAATGGAAACATGATAAGTAAATATTGTTTTTTCTACATAAATGTATAATAAAGTCCATACTTGCTGTTTTGTTATTAAAACTAATTAAATTATAGCTTTGGGGTTTTTTGTTGTATTTGGTTTTGTTTATTGGTTTTATTTTGTGTTTCTTTCCTCAAAGAAAAAAGTTATAATTACTCCATTCTCTTATCTGTTAAATGTTAGTTTTTATACAAAAATTTAAAATTTTCTTTGGCTAGGTATGCAGTACTTGGATTGGAAGTGGAGTTGTCAGTGACCTCAATGATCTTCGTCGAGTACACAATCTGCTTGTTTCTTCTCTGGACAAAGTTCAGGCTGGGAAAGGATCTTCCAGCCAGCTGTACCGAGAGAGTGCCACGACCATGGAAAAACTGGCTGTGCTCAAAGCTTGGGCAGAGGTAACCGTGGCCTATTGTTTTTGAACTATTTCTCCATGCATGAGAAAATGTCTCTATTCTTATAGGTAAAAAATTTTTATTTAAATTTTTGGTTTTTTTAAACTGACCTTTTGATTAAAATGTATTTGCACTCTCTCACTGAAATACATGAACATTTATATCTCAAAAGAACTGTTATTACATCTTTGAAAATTATATTTTTAATGAGTTTTTTTAAAAACTTCCATATTGAGGAAGGGCTCTCCTTACTTAATATGGAGAAATTAGGCAGGGAAAACATACAAGTACAAATAATAGAAAATAATTTAGGCCAAGACTCTTCTGTTTGAGTAAATTTTAGGAGACTTGCCGGCACTCATTAGTACCCAGGCTGCAGGGGATTTTTGTGTTTTGTTTTTTAATAGCTGGTTATCTCTGGGAACATGTGACTTTGTCAGAGATGATGGTATTAAGTGAATAGAAACTTGTTTTTCTTGTTAGGTATTACACAGAAAAATAAAAAAATTAGAACTATAAGTAAAATAAAATAAAAACCACACACAGTTCTGCGCCTGAGATTCATTAATTCGTTACACAAACCATCTAGTGTTTGTTAGGTGCCAGGCACTGTGCCTAGACCCTGAGTGTAGTAAAGTGGGGGAGATAGATCATTAAAAACAAATTTATAAAACACTCCTTCTTCTAGCACTTTTCTCACTCCCCTATCATTACATTAGTCTGTGACTTCATGGAAGACTAAAACCATGTTCTGTTTGTCTTTTTTGCCTTGGGTACTAGCACAATAGCAAATGAGAGGCAAGAATAAGTACCTAATGAGGATTTGATGAATGGTTAAATATGCTACAATGCTTATGAGAGGTTTTCGTAAAATGTCAGTATGAAAATAAATATGGGCGGGAGGTGAGAAGCAAGCTTTAAAACCACTAGAAAATATGAATATAACATATTTATAACTTGAGATCCGAAGTACCTACTCCAAATATTAATTGGTTTCTGTTTCTAAATATTCGGGGTTAGTATTTCTAATTGACTATAACAAACTATTACAGACCATTGCAATGTTAAAGAAAGCTTTTTCTCAAAAATGAAGACTCATTGTTTCCTGTACTCATTGTCTAGAATTTAGAATGACTGTACTATAACTGTCTGCTCATTGTAGGAATAGAGATAAGACCCTGCCATCAAGAAGTTTACGGCATATATACACATACATAGACTTCCTCATTGGACACAGTGAAGATAACACTGTGTAGGGGAAAACAATTTTCTCAAGATTTTTACCTAGTACAGTTTTCTTTCTTACTCTTGCTCTTTCCCTTTTCCTCCCCACCTTCTTTCTTTTTTCTTCCTTTTTCATTCATGTGTAATTCAGCTTTGTACCTGCTATTTGCCAAAGCCTAAATGTATGTACAAAGACAGAGAAAACAACAAAAATAACTTCAGCAAAGAGGAATCTTTAAAATTATGTCTTAGAAGTGGCAAGTATACATCTTTTGGGTTTTAAAAAGTGAAGAGAAAGGATACAGGTAATATATGTGACTAGTAAATCATATTCTTGGCTCAGCTATCTGTTGTAAAGGCTAGATTGCTAATTATCACTTAAGGACTGTATAAGAAGGGGGTTAGAAGGGTGTTTATGGAAATCCCTTCTCTGACCTCTTCTCCCCTCAGCCATTTTCTTTGAATGCTGGATTGTCTAATAGTCTATGGAAGTGGAGGCAGTAAACAGGAAATTATACCCTATGGTAAAAAAGAAAAAAAAAGAAAAAAAAAAACACATAAAAGGGGGCTTTGTAAAGTAGAACAAGAGAAGCCAGAAAAACTCAGAGGATCCTACTAAAGAATATGCTGGAGTACTGGTCAGAAGTCAGATCAATGAAAAAGATTGCCTCCAAAGTAGCTAGAATTATTCTTTTGAGGTTATCAGGAAATCATGAGGTTGTATAGCCTGTAACATTTATATTCAGTTACTTTTTGATGATTCAACTGTGTAATCATAACAACTTAGAATATGTTGTTTTTAAAAATTATGCTTTGTTTTTCCTCCTGAATATCTTACTAGGTATATGTGGTTGCTATGAATATTAAAAAAGAAGCAGAGTCTAAACCAAAAAGAGCAATTAAAAATACTGATGATGATGATGATGATTATGGTACCGTAGATGAACTACCTCCCGATAGTTTAATAACACTTGTACAGCCTGAACTGCCAACACTCAGCCGCCTGTGGTTAGCAGCATTAAAAGACTATGCACTTTTGACTTTACCAGCAGAATTTGCTAGTCAGCTCCCCCCAGACGGTAAGTACTGCAATCAGAGTTCTGCTTTCATGGAGTTCCAAGTAGTAATTAAACAAAATGGAACTGGAGGGGGCTAAAAACAACAGTAATAATAACATCTTACATTTCTTTGCACTTCAACTTGGCTTTCTCTCACTTAGAGCATATTCTGCATATTGAATTTGTGAATTCAAATACCACATTAAAATTATTTGTTAGCCAAAGCAAAAATGTTCTCACTGTTATAGTACTAACTATGAGCTAGGGTACTCTAAATAATTATGCAAAACAAGTCATTATGCATAAGCGTGATGAAGTACATTGCTGCCCTGGTCATTGTATGTGTGCAAGGACAGGCAAGGAAGTCCTCAGTTTGGTAGTGAAAACAGGTGCGGGGAAGAATGGCAGAAGAAAAGTGAAAAAGGAAGAAGCAGCAGAGGTCCCTGGCTGTGACAGAAAGAGAAGGTGATGAGGGTTTTATGAGTCTCTGGCAACAATGAAGGTGAAGCCTGTGGCCACAGGGTCGGGATGCTCAGTGGCGTCAGCAGTTGCAGAGGAGAGGCTGGACACCCTAGTGTCAGTAAGGTGACTTTTGGGAGGTACTTAGGGAGGTATGGGGCTTTTGGGAGGTACTTAGGTCATGAGAGTGGAGCCCTCATCAGTAGGATTGGGTGCCCTTATAAAGAGACTCCACACAAAAAAGAGACTCCTGCATTGCTCCTTAGCCATTTCCAGCATGTGAGAACTCAGCAAAAGGTGAACGAGGGAGAGGGCCCTCAGTGGGCCATGCGGCACCCTGGTCTTGGATTTCCAGCCTCCAGAACTATGAGAAATAAACCTGTTGTTTATACGCCACCCAATCTGCTGTATTTTGTTACAGCAGCTTGAACGGGCTAAGAAAGTATGTAATGAGTACTTTTAAGTTAGTTGTACATAAATGAGTGAACACTTAGACTAACAGTAATGTTTTTGTTTGATTTGATTGTTTTCTAGGTGGGGCATTTTATACTCCTGAGACTATTGATACAGCCAGACTTCACTACCGGAATTCCTGGGCCCCAATTCTCCATGCAGTGGCCCTTTGGTTAAACAGCACAGGATTTACATGTTCAGAGTCAGCAGAAACAGCAGCCGTGTCTGGTGTACAAAAACGTCCTACATCCATCAATTTAAACCAACCATCAGGAGCAATGCCTAGTGCTAAGTCTTTACCAGAAATTAACAAAGACAGAATGCATCTGATTTTAGGTAGGTGAGCTAGCATAATGTACTTCAAGATGTATCACTTCTGAATATTCATATATGGAGGAGGAAAAACTTCCTTCTACCCTCAGTTCTATGGCTTGCCCAGGAATTAAATCCACATAAGACAGATTAACAGGAGAAAAGCATACAAAGTTATTTAATATTTTCACATGTACACAGGATCTTTAGAAGGAAAATGAAGACCTGAAGTAGCCATTAGGCCAAAAATCTTATCTACCATTTTACATAGAGAACAATAAATTGTGGAGCTGTGACAAGACAAAGGGGTTTGGGTAAGGGGCAGTAAACTGTGGCACAGTGACTAGGAAATATATGGGAGAAACTAGTGGGATACAAGGGTTATTTTAGTAGGTTTGTGTTTGTACAGGTCTATTTTGACATGGACTCCCAGTCTCTGGTGCTAAGAATGTTCTTCTTTTCCTGATACAGAGAGGGCACTGTTATCATGAGATATTTTATGACCTGCTTTTGAGTAGAAAGGGAACAGAGAGCCCTTTCTGCACCTGCCATTTTTTCAAGTATCTTTAGCTCAAAATAATCAAAACGCCAAAGAGGCATATTTTTGCATGGGATGTTCTGAACTCCTTCATATCTTTCATTTTAATGCTATGGAAAGTTTTACATAGCACAGTCAGTTCAGAGAAGGAAAGGATGATTTTAAACACATTTTCTAAGTTGTTATCTGAATTTTTAATCAAAATCTAATTGTTAAAAACTACTATGAAAAGTTTAGCCGTCATGTTTATTCACAGAGCAATACTGAATAATTTTCAAGAAACAGAATAAACTTTTTTTTCAGCAACTTTTTTTTTTAACTTGGCACTTAACATATTGTTCCATGAGGAAATAATAAAATGCAAAGTTAAAGTAAATTGTAATCTTAATTTATAATTACTTTTTCAATGTTATACATTCTAATGAATCTCTTAGCCATCTTATATTTTCTAGGGGGGGAAAAGGAACACAATTGGTAATGTGAAATTATAGAATTTGTCAGTAGATCTCCTAAGTGAAAATACAAGTCTTCCAGTCACCTCACCCTTATGCCAATTAAGAGCAGTTATTATCTGTGATACCCATCGTGCCTCCGTAGCTTGCCATTTAAAAAACTTTGTAGGTATGAAAAATTTTTAGCTGTCATTTAATGAAAAGTAGTTTATAGTTTTCATAAATTTATTCTTAATGTATTATTTTTAAATGTCTTAGAAATAAAAAATTGAATATTTTCTTAACCTGATGATCTTAGAACCCCACTCCCCACCTCCAATTTTATTTTTCACCTAATTACAAAGCTACAGTCTATGTTAAGTTTGGCTGTTTATTTTGGAAACCATTTTGAATTCTACTTTAAGGCGTTAATAAATATATGTTAAAGTAACTTGTTAAAAAAAAAAAAGAAAAAAATTTGGTGTCAGAGCAACCGTGTTTTATATTGACAAACCCGTTTTTATTTTGTTCATCGCAGGTGTGAGTATACAATTCCTTTGTTCCCCTAGACCTGAGGAGCCTATTGAACATGTTACAGCGTGTCTCCAGGCCTTACATACCTTGCTAGATTCTCCTTATGCCCGAGTCCATATTGCAGAAGATCAGGTATAATTGATTTCTATAATATATAATTAATTGTGTGCTTTGTTTTCATCATATTTATCTTAAGATAATTTTCTCACATATGAAATATTATGTAGTAATTATATAGTAATTAGGCAAAGCTTTGGCTTTATCTAACACCCCTTATTGAATGTGGGGTGACCAGGCACAACTAGACTAGAGACAGTCAGTATACCTTCTTTAGTTTGTTCATCAGCAGACAAGCAAAACTAAAAATTTAAGGATGACCTTAGTGCCAGTTTGTGATTCTAATAAAGGGGTTGAAGTAATTTATAAGGACCTTAAGTAAATTATGCTACTTTTATATGTTTGAGGAAGTTTTCTCTCTCACTTAATGCAATTATTTTTTGCACTGGCTCAAGTTCTCATCTCAACAGTTTAATGATTGACTTTTTCTAATTTCTGTATAGAATATTTAGAGGACTTTATCCATGTTATGGGATGGGTTTGATGGGGAAATTGTGAGTAAGGGGCTTAAAGTGAGTAGAGATTGTTTGTAGTAGTTGCTTAGGTGAACTGGAAAGGGACTACTGGAAGTGCCTAGAACCTCTGGTAGACACCTCTTGGGTACTCAGTTCAGGTTGAAAATCATAAACTTTAGTGTTACTAGACTTTAACAATATTGCTAGTTCAAATAGAGGAAAGATATAGAAGAGTGATCATTTTTTAATATAAAAATTATTTAAGTGTATAACTAACAAAGTAATTTATTGACTGAAAATAGGTTGGGATAAAATGTGACTATTTCTCAAGATTGTGAGAATGTTTTTTGTTACAGAGTCCTATGTGCTAATTTTAGCTACCAAATTTATTTATTTTTACATGTATATTTTCTTAGATTTTAATAATATAAATTTATCCTTTGAAATTAAAATTAATTAAATTTATTTGTGTTAATTTATAACAGCTGATTGGTGTTGAGTTGCTGAGTGTTTTGCACCGCCTCTTACTGACCTGCAATCCACCATCCGTCCAGCTGCTGGTTACTGGAGTTGTACAACAGATAGTAAGAGCTGCTCAGGATTACTTGCAAGAAAAAAGAAATGCTCTAAGTAAGCACTAGAAATTACACTATCTTTAATGTAGATCTTATTTGTATTCTAATTTTTAAAACAATAATGCCAGGAAGTTGTGTGTGTGTGTGTGTTTTCTCCTCACCCAAGGATATGTTCTTTTATTGATTTTAGAGAGAGAGGAAGAAACATTGATGTGAGAGAGAAACATTTATCAGTTGCCTCCTGTATGCACCCCGACTGGGGATTGAACCCTCAACCTGAGTATGTGCCCTGACTGGAACTGAACCCACAACCTTTTGGTGTACGGGATGATGCTCCAACCAATTGAGCCACCTGGCCAGGGTTTTTTAAATTAAAAAAGTTAATCATACTTTGAGAAGCTTTGCAATTGACTTTGCTATCATTAGAAAGAACCAAATGAAATTGCTAATAGTCAACTACTTTTCACCTTCAAAAGTGTCAGCTGCATAGGGTTGAACTTAATATATATGTTACTCCTATTAAATACATTTCTAATAAAAATATGTAATAAAGTTTTTCCAAGTAAAAAATGGATTGTCCTTTACTTTAAAGGAGAGGTCAGTAAACAGAATTCTAATAAGAATTATTCTGAGAAAGACATTTTATATCAGACATTCAGTAATAAATTCTTTTGAAAGAATTTCTCAAATATACTTATGGCTTTCTTTTATCTACTTTGTGTTGTTGTTGTTTTTTGCTGGAAATTTCACCAAATTTTCTTTTACCCAAGATGAAGATGACATGGAAAAAGAGCCTGGTCCTGTGTTAGGAGAAGGAGGTGACAGCGGTGGTCTTATTCCTGGAAAATCTCTTGTGTTTGCAACTATGGAGCTGTTGATGTTCATTTTAGTACGGCACATGCCTCATCTCAGCACCAAGATGTCAGACTCCCCAAGTCACATAGCCACAAAGACTCGACTGTCTGAAGAAAGTGCTCGTTTGGTGGCAGCCACAGTTACCATACTCTCTGACTTACCGTCCCTTTGTTCACCTGCTGGTACAGTATTGATTACTATTTGAAAATATGTTATATATTATGGTAGACAAAGATGAGCTTGCTTTTGATTTTAAGCACTATTGTGACTTATTTTCCTCTTAAATCTCAAATGTGAAAGGAGAAAGTTTTTTTAAGGGTTTGTTTATCTTAAGGAGCCTTTAAAGAATTTAAAAACCTAAAGCTCAAGATGCTCTTTTCAGATATATTTTAGACAAACTTCAATGAAGAGAGAGAACCACACCTTGAGAGAGACATTGAATGTTATCAAGTAGACTCAAGTTGAAATTACTAAACCCTTTAGTTTCTGATCTGGTTGCCGCTTTTGAGCAACACTGATGGACTAAGGAATGTCAGAGGAGAGTGACAGTGAACTCTAAGGAGTAACTAAAACTGTAGATGAAAAAGGTAATAGCTATCTGCAGATACCTAAAGAACTACTGAATGGAAAAGTAGACTTCCCTCTGTTTATCTAGAAGGTAGAAATAGTATCAGGAGAAATAAAGGTAAATTTCAGCTCAACATAAACCCACAGATGTGAAAATACTGACTTCTCCATCATTGGAGCTTTGCAGAGCTTTGCAGCAGACAACAATAGCAGAATGGGAGAGTGGTGACGGGAGTCTTTCATTAAGTGGGAGGTTGAATTCCATGACCTTGAAAGTCTTTTAGCTACAAATTCCAGGATTCTGTCATTTCTTCTTTGCTTACCCATATAGTCTGTTTATCATTTACCTGGCTTGGCTAGGCTGACTTCAGTACACTGAAGATAGATTACATGTCTTAGAATTGCTACAAGATTCACCAGGTTACCCAGATATTTCTCAAATTATGTATATGGTAGTGTTTTCCTTCTGTTTTTCTATCTTCCTTTCTCATTTCCATTATGAAGGGCATGGCATATTAACTAGATAAAATATTGGAAATAATAAAAACAAGGCTAATTAGAAAGAAATTAATTCCTTCGTCTTTGAAATAATTTGCCACTTATTTTTATTTTCTTTTTCAAACCTTGAACTATAGTAATAGTAATGCAATAAATTGTGTATAAAAACAAGGAAAAGGAGTAATATTAAACCACAGTCAATTGTAAAAATAAACAAAATTGAAACAACTGTAATATGGGAACGGAAGTAGTGATAAAGTAACCTGATTGATTTTTATTTCAGGTTGTATGACAATCCTGCCCACGATTCTGTTTTTAATTGCAAGAATATTAAAAGACACAGCAATAAAGTCTGCAGATAATCAGGTTCCTCCACCAGTTAGTGCAGCTCTTCAAGGGATTAAAAATATTGTGACACTTTCAATGGCCAAAACTGAGGACACTCAAAAACAGTGGACGGCTCTCATACGCAGCACCCTTGCATGCATTCTAGAATATGCGCAACCAGGTAACCTAATCAGAGTTTAAAACTTTTAATCTGTAGGCTATCTGTTCCCTTATAACTAATTAATTGAATGAGCTTGTGAGAAAATTGCTGTATAACACTGAATCAACCCAGAAGTGTTTTAGGCACATCTTTCGGATATGAACTCTAGTACCTTTTCTGGATATTGACTCTAAATACTCTTATCTTAGAACCTAAATATATGTTGGGAGGTTTGGCATGACCTTATTATTTCCTAAGCACTTCCTTACTTTCTGGTTCAAAGATGCAGCAGACTCATCTTTTATTATCTCCATTACTGAAGTCACAATTTAAAAATAAAATGTTGATTTTCTGACAGAAAAAAATTGCTTGCAATGTTCCAAACTCTGAATTAGAGATTGTTCTCATTTTACCTAGAGTAATATTCCCACTGTGGGGGTCTCGGGTTTTTAATGCTTATGGCTAAGGTTACTTGTAAATTGGCGGAATCCTTTGAATGTTACATCCCTTTTTTTCTTTATATTAAGTTAATGGACTTCTCAACTATTGTATACTCATTATGAGATAATGTTAGCATATCAAATGTATATGTTTATAATTCTGATAAAGTACAGATTATCATTGGGTATTTGCAGTTGCACAATTAGCCCAAATTCACATATATAGAATGTTGATAAGTTCAGCTGTGGAAGAAATGGTAATCACAAAATTTAAGTTTCTTATTTTATATGTTTAGTAGTATTGTTCTTTAGAATAACTGTACATATTTCCTATATTTCTAATTACATACTATACTTTCATTAGGTTAAGTTATATTTATTTCTGAGTAAATGATTGAAATAGCAAGAAAGTCTCTAAAATTCTGAGAATACTGTCCTCAGAAAATTGTGCAAGATTTTTTTGGTTATGGTTGTGTAGAATTTATAGGTTTCACATTTACTGAATAGGAAATTTACTAAGAAAAGTCTACTCTGGATTTTTAAATTACTCAGAATATCTTACTAGAATCATTTAACTTTGTTGGAAGGAGAGTATTTGGAAATGTTTGATTAATCTAGACTCCAAAAAAGGTAAATGACTTTTAAATAATTTTACACTTCCATATTATCTTCCAATTTTATACTTCCATGTTATTTATCATTTAAATAAGCTTTCTGTATTAAAGTTCTGATTAGGACTGATGTCTGAATTTTTTTCAGTTACTGTTGTATCATCCAGAAAAACAAGGAAAAAGAATTTAAATATAGAACTTCTAGTAAAGTATCCCCCATTTCCTCAAGAGTAGATGAGTTGTATTCATAAAGTTGTTTCTGGACTGTATTAGATGGAGACATACACTGCTATAAATGTTGCGAGGAGCGAGGGTTATTGTTCAAGACTGAAATTCCAAAGCATTTTGGAAACAGCACATTGCTTTCGTTTTCCATATATTTCAATATTTTATTATTCATGTATTTCAGAGGATTCTATGCCTGTGCCTGATGAAGTAAGCATGCTAACTGCAATAGCACTTTTCCTGTGGTCTGCAAGTGGTGAAATAATAGGAGTCCAGTCATTACAGAATGGCTGCATGAACAGATTCAAAAGTGCATTACACTCACGTGACCCATGGGTAAGTTGCACTTAAAACAAGCATAGAGGTAATTATTCCGCTTTATCAGGGAAATTTCAGATTGACTCATTAAAATGTATGATATAGCAAATGAAAATCCTAAGTATTTGCTCTGTGGCTTTTAAATAGAAAAACTTGAAAAGATCAGTAGGTTTAGACACTAGGAGGGACTTATGTGCATGTTAATATACATATGCAAAAATTCTCCAATATCTAACATATTTGCTTAACCCTGGCATGATTATATTGGTAGAGACTATACATGAATCTATGATTATATTTCTCACTGTTTACTTAATGACACCAAGGGCATTAAAAGATAAATTTATTTTATTACATGTTTTAATGAACCAATTGGAAACTTTAGTTCTTCCAGAAAATAAGTTTTATTGTTTCACAGTGTCAAAGTCTAAATGAATGTTTCTCAAACCTGCTACACATCTGAAAAAAATCAGTTTAGTAACATGATCCTGGACTTACTGCTATGTTCCTAAATCAGAGATCTGTATTTTAGAAACATCCCCCCGGGTATTTATTTGCAGCAAGGCCTGGCAACTTTCTTCTACCGAAGTGCTCAAACAGTTTGAGTCTACTATTTGTCCCATATGTTAATGGACCTTCCTTTTAAAAAAAATTAATATACAGTCTTTGTAATCTAAAATGGAGCCACTGAGACCTTACCTTCCAGGCCTGGAAAACTTAAATTGGCTTACGCAGTCATTTCCAGGGAATTCAAATGGATTTGAGGTGTCTAAGCATATAGCTTTGCTTGACATCATTCAGATGTTACCCTTCCTATTAAATGGGTTAAAGTAGAAAGGATAATTGTAAATTAAAGAAAGAATTAGAACAGAAATTAAGATTTCTGGTTTCAAGCTTCTTCCACACTATAGAAATATACAAATTATATAAGCATGGTAATTTGGCACTTAGCCTATAAGTAATATTTATTTGATTAATTTATTTTCAGTTACATTTATTTAATTAGTTTATTAGAAGTTTCGTTTTTCTACTTCATTTCTATAAGTAGAAAATGGCATTAATTTGACCTGAATTGCTATTTTTATTGTGCACTGTCACATCTTTTCAGTGTATATTAAGATACAGTGAGCCCTGGCTGAGTGGCTCAATTGGCTGGAGTGTCATTCCATAAACCATAAGGTTGCAGGTTCGATTCCTGGTCAGGACACATACCTAGGTTGCAGGTTCGATCCCCTATCAGGGTACATGAGAGGCACCTGATCAATGTTTCTCACATTGATTAAAAAAAAAAATCAGTAAGAAAAAACATGTCCTCCAGTGAGAATTAAAAAAAGATGCAATGTGATTGTACAGCAAATAAGAACTGTTACACATGTTAATACAATGATTTTCTTATATAGGTTCAAGCCAAGTGTTACCAGCTTCTCCTCTCAGTCTTCCAACACTCCAATCGTGCCCTTTCAACTCCCTATATCCATTCATTAGCTCCAATAGTGGTTGAAAAGCTAAAAGCTGTTGAAAGAAACAGACCAGCCAGTAACACAGAACTTTTAGCTGTTCAAGAAGGAATCAAAGTTCTTGAAACATTGGTTGCTCTTGGGGAAGAACAGAATAGTAAGTATTTTTTTATAAAAGCCGCTAGTCTAAAATGAAGATCTGTATTATATGTAAATCCTATTTGATAATAGACACAGGCCATTACAACAGTAAAACTAAGTCTAAGGCTCATGCTATGCAAACCAAAGGTTAATGGTAAACATTTACTGAAGATAAACTAAAGGTAAAAGGTAAATATTAATGGAATATGATAGCATAGATAAATGAATGAATGTATAAGATATTTCATTTAAAATCTACCCCTTAAAAGTCTTGCTGTGGTACAAAATATCTGTATTCTGAGTGAAGCAGTCCATTAACAAAATGAAGAAACCTTGGTGATGCTTATTATTGATACAGCTCACTAATATTGCAGTACATCATTATTTGCATATATATTATACCGTATGTAGTATTAATTTATACTATAATATGTAATTATATAAAATACATTAGTATGATTCCAAGAGGGTAAATTTTCAGCTTTTAAATTTGTTTTATCACTCAATATTTTTCACATTAATTTTTATTTTTAACTTTACAGTATCCATTATAGAAACAGGCTGTGAATGTTTTTTCCCCCAACATGACCAAGGTTATAGCTAAAAACATTGAATTAGACTTGACAGTTAACTCTTCTTCACCATCCTTATTCACACCATTACTCAAAACTCATCCATCTCGTTTTGAAACTTCTCTAGTATTCAAGAGAAACCTGCTTCCTGTTCTTGTAAATAAGATAACTATAGTAGTTTACTAGCAGATGTTCCTATCAGATACATCTAAAAGTTTTTTCTCTTCCTTGTTTAAGACTTTTGAGTAATTTCCTCTTGTATTTCTGCATCAAGTTTAAACATCTTTGCTTGGTTTTCAAAACTTTTATTCTGTTGCCCGGTATGTGCCCCTACTAACCTGACCAGACCAATTTTCTCACTCCGCTTAGTTTAATCTCTGTACAGTGTTCATTCTGTTTTCACTCTCCTCGGTGTTTCCTTCTCCTTTTTTATATAAATCTTCTAGACCTGCACCAGGTCTCCTTTGTCTGAATGTTGCCAGGTTACTCATTCCACTCTGATTTTTTCCTTTGTACAATTTGACAGTTGTAATCAGTCTTATGTTATGGACTCTTTATTTTAAAACAATCACTAAAACTGTAAAATCCTAAAGTATTGCTCAGCTTTGTGAGTCTTTTGATGAACTCTGTACCTCAGATGCTAAATCTAGGTTTTTACACATAGTTCTCTAATTGTTCTGTGTGTGATACATGTGCGCTTTTCAACTAGTAATAAAAGCATTGGGTAGAGATGAACTATATGTTTCCTAAAACGCTTGGCACATTTCTAGGTATTTGATGGGTACTTAATAATTTATAATAGGTTTCTCCCAATTAATTATATTTTAACTGTTAAAACCAAAACCTTGCCTGACTGGAGTGGCTCAGTTGGTTGCACATTGTCTCGTGCACCAAAAGGTTGCAGGTTCAAGTCCTTGCTCTTCACGGAGCTTACATTCTAGTGGGAAAACACAGACAATGAACACCTTCCCCCTCTTAGGTATGTCTACACTTGTTTTATATATAGATATAAAATTTATATATATGTACTGTGTAGACATATCTCTGTATAATTTTACGTAGAGGTAAAAGGATATAACTATATAATTTTAGATGTAGATACAGTAGTGAGATGCAGAACTGAATAGATGTGGAGAAAAAACACAGCATGGAGAGAGGAAGTTCAGGGCCACAGTGGGGTCGGGGTTTTGGAAAGGCCTCATTGGTTATTATCACTCTCTGATGACATCAGTGTGTTACACTTCACTCACTGATGTCAGATGTTTCCTGCTCCCCCACAGCCTTGGCTTTAACTTTATCTATTGCCATTCTGCAAAAATTAGCATAAGTTAAAGGTGGAGAAAGCATTACTCTCAATGTTGATTGTAAGATACACACATATCCGATTACATATTATTTTTAGAAAAATATCAGCTTTAATGACATTTATATTCTAGGATGGAGTTGTTAATATGGGAAGACAGAGACTAGTAAAAGGTATTAAGCCTCCAATAAATCTTTTTTTAGGGGTTGGAATTTATGTCAGCCAGACAGGGGTTCTTGTTTTTAACCCTAAGTTTTATGTATTTCCTTATTTTTGGAAGATTTTCCCCCTTCCTTTACTGTGGGTTTTGGGGATGATGAAATGGGAAAGAGTTGTATTTCTATTTTAAAACCAAGGAAATACCTTGTTTTAGTTAAATAATAGTAAAAGATGTTGTTCATGTTCCTATTCCCTACTCTCCAGCCTCCTTATTCTGGAATAACTTTAAATATTTCATAATCTTACTCTCAAAATACATTCTATCAGATGGCAATTGTAAAGGGTTTATTTTTAACCTTTTAAGCATTATTTTAAAAATTAAATTAATATGTATGTTAAATATACAATCTTTTTTTTAATTTTTAAATTTTTATTTTTCTAAAACATATCTTTATTGATTTCAGAGAGAGGAAAGGAGAGGGAGAGAGAGGGATAGAAACATCAATGATGAGAGATTCATTGATTGGCTGCCTCCTGCATGCCCCCGACTGGGGATCGAGCCCGCAACCCAGGCATGTGCCCTGACTGGGAATTGAACCCTGATTGCCTGGATAACTAGGTCAACGCTCAACTGCTGAGCTACACCCAGCCGGGCTAAATATACAATCTAACAAGCCTGGTTTCTAACCCTAACATAACTTGGGCATTTAGTAAATATTTAATATTAATTATGAGTTATTATTGAGGTCCAAAGTAGATTGTGTATGTTTACTTATATTTTATTATAATTCAGACTACTGTGCCTAGTTTTAAAAATGAAGTTTACTGTAATTTTCAGAATCATGATCATCTTCAAACTAACTCTGTTATTTGCAGGAGTCCAGTTACTTGCTCTTTTAGTACCCACTTTGATCTCTTACCTGCTGGATGAAAATTCTTTTGCCTCAGCAAACACAGCCTCCAAAGATCTTCATGAGTTTGCACTCCAGAATTTAATGCATATTGGACCTCTGTATCCACATGCCTTCAAGACCGTAATGGGAGCAGCTCCGGAGTTGAAAGTACGTTTGGAAACTGCTGTTCGAGCGAGCCAAGCCAGCAAAGCTAAAGCAGCTACCAGGCAGCCAGCCCCTGCTGTACATTCTGCACCAACAATTAAGCTAAAAACAAGTTTTTTTTAATTTGCTCTTCCACTCATTTTTATTTATATTGTCAACTAGAAGCTAGTTAGTGATAGTCACTGTGTCTTTCCAGGCTATAGGTTTTACTTTATTTGTATATTGGTATTATATGCTTCCACGTAGGTTAAGTGAATTAATGCTCAGAGTGCTTTCTGGTTTTGAAGGAGTGATTTTTTTTTTCTTTCATCATGTGGTGAATATGCTTTCATTTTTCTCCTAATATTGTTTCTCTTTTATTAATTAATTTATTTTTTAAACACTGAGCCAGTCTTTTAAATTTAAATGCTAAAAACAATCGTATCATGTAGTTGGGCCGCCTGTTGATATTGTCAGAAAAAATAGGCCAGTATTCAGCATCTGTCATGAAAAATGTAATTGAAAAATAGCAAAATTTAAATTTTGTTTAGCAAAATAATGTAAAATGTCTGTTTGTGGTATATATAATATGAATAAAGTCACATTTTCTTATAATTTCTCAAAATGTCCTTACCTTTCTGTCGTTTTACTTTCACATTAGGTTACTAAATTATGCTTTGTATATTTTAGTTGTTAACTAAATTAAAACTTTCATTTAAGATCCATTAAAATGTTTCAGACATGGAATACTATTCTGCCTTTTTTTAATGGCTAAAATTTGGCCTCGGTTATGTTTTCTAATTTCAGAGCCTCGAGTTCTGGCTATGATGGCTAGTTCCATTCATCAAATATTTATTGAGTGCCTACTGTGTATAAGGAAGGCATCAAGCTAAGTGCCACAGGGCATACAAAAATGAATTAATAATTATAGTTACGCCAGTCTCAAAGGCAATGGGGATTTTACCACATCAAATAGATAATTGATGAAATTAATGTTTGCCACAGTGTTTAGCAAATTTTAAACAAGTTTTACAAGTGTTACATCAACTGTATTATCAAAAGCAAGTCACCTTTCTGAGCATGCCAAAATGTGTACCTATTTATCATCTGCTACCTTCTATATATTCTCTCATACCCTCACCAATTAGCAGCTCAGATATCCTTGCCTTTCTTCCTTATGCAGTCCTTTACACCTTAGACAGGAGCTTTCTCTCACCTATTTGCTCACTGACTTTTATTTATGCAGGGTTGTTTTTCATTTCAGACTTGCTCTTCTAAAGTTATTCTCATTTTTTTTTAGTGTTTTTTTTTTGTAATGACAGTTTTATTACCATACAATTCATCCATTGAAAATATACAATTCAATGGTTTTTAGTATATATACAGAGTAATGCAACCATCGCCAGAAATTTTGGAACATTTTCATTACTCCATTAAGAAAAGCCATACCCTTGAGCTGTCACCCCACAATCTTTCCATTTCTCCTTGACCTTACATTACCACTAATCTACTTTCTGTCTCTATTGATTCTCCTTTTATGAACATTGCATGCAAATGAAATCATATAATATATGGTCTTTTGTGACTGGCTTCTTGACTTAATGTGTTTTGTTTGGTTTTCAAATATGTCTTTATTGATTTCAGTGAGAGGAAAGGATGGAGAGAGAGAGATAGGAACCTCAGTGATGAGAGAGTCATTGATCGGCCGCCTACTGCATGCCCCCGACTGGGGATCAAGCCTGCAACCTGGGCATGTGCCCTGACCAGGAATTGAACCCCGATTGCCTAGATCCTAGGTCGATGCTCAACCTCTGAGCCACGCCCAGCCGGGCGACATGATGTTTTTAAGGCTCATCATGTGGTAGCATACATCAGTGCTCCATCCCTTTTTATGGCTGGATAATATTCCATTGTATGAATGCCACATTTTGTTTGTCCATTCAGTAGATGAACACATGGATTGTTTTCACCGTTTGCCTATTATGAAAAAATGCTGCTGTGAACAATTGTTTACAAGTTTTTGGTTAACATATTTTCATTTCTTTTGGGTATGTACCTAGGGGTGGATTTGCCTACTCAATGGTAACTCTTTTTAACTTTTTTAGGAATTGCTAGACTGTTTTCCCATTCCTTGCAGACATAACCCCTTTTCATTCACCTATTTATAAAGTATATTTCTTTCTGCCTTGGCTGTTTTCTGCTGCTCTTTTTACCCCCCAGGCGTTTTCCATAATATCCCACTTTGCAGTAGACTGCATCAGGCATTGACAATGATTCTGTCATTTTCTTCTCCCTCTCTCCCTCAGTCTTTCTCTTCCTCTCCCCCCGCCCCCCACAGCACATCTTTATACTTTCTCTAAACTCTTCTGCATCATTTACAACTTAACTTCTAGTTTTCTGAGATTATACCTATTAAAAGATTTGTTGGAAGAATTATATTTTTTAATTTGTTTCATTGTCCAACCCATGAGATTTCCTCAGCCTGAGTAATCTTATTTTTTTGACTAAGAATATCCAGTATCAAGAAGCTAAGAGGAGGAGCATGATGATAGCCAGCAGATTATTTCAAAAGCTTAATCTGGGCAGTTTTAATATTATAGGAAATAAAATATCTATTTGCTTTTCAAATTCCTGTTAATCGATATAGTACATTTGAATTCTCAATTAGAAAGAAAGAAGCTCTGAAATCAAGTGTCCCTGTTCTAAATAGGTCCTCCCATCAGCCAGGGATAGAACTTTGGACAGCCGAACCCTCTGGGGCTTCAGTTTTCCCATCTATAAAATGAGAGGCACATTTACTAGGTATTCTCTCTCTGATCTTTTGCACACCTAAGAAGTATATATGTCTGTTTATCCTGCCTTTTTTAAAAATCGAGAGAATGACTCTGGCCAATCCTTTAATATTGGCATATATTATTTATAGTCTGATAAGCAGTTTTTACATGTGTATAAAATTGCTATCACAGTATGACAGTATAAAATACATTAAATCCAGACAGCAGTTAAAATGCTGCAGGTTATCACTTTGAAGAAGAGCTGCCCTTTCTGTTGTGTATCAGGCACTGTGCTAGAACTCCACATTCCTTGTTTCTTTTCATTCAAACAATGCCGAAGGAGGGATATAATTAGCTCAGTTTTCAAAATGCATTTAATTATATATGAATTACTATGCCTCACATTTTCTTCATTCTTAATTGGAATTTTTAGGTTGGAGCCAGAAATGGCTAGAGTATAGCTATAAATAAATTTCTTGCCTTCATGCTTTCCATATGGATTCTTTTCAAAACCTGGTTCAATCACTATGAACCCATTTATAATTCTAAGGGCTTATGAAAATATTATTTATGGACTTCACAAAGTTTTTCTTAAATGGGAAATGCGTGTCTTAATCATAATTTAGAAAAATTCTGAGTTAAGTTTCTGGTGGTGTCAGTAAACAAATGTGAGACCCATGCATGCACCAGTGACCAGTCCAGTACTGTTTCTTGTCTACCAGATCTTATTCTGGTTAACAGCCTGGGCCCCCTGTCCACAGCTCTCTCTTTCTGCCATTAGAACTCAGAGGTTTTCATCTTAGGCATTGTTTTCCTTATGCACATATACTACTTCTGTTTGCCCTTTTAAAACCCCTTGACTTTTTTTTTTTAACATTCTTATTATTGATTTTGGGGGAGGGGGAGAGAGGGAGAGACAGAAACATCAAACGCCTGCCTCCTACATACTCCCTACCTTAGGGAGACGGAGCCGGCAGCACGGGCATGTGCCCTGACCCGGAATCCAGCCGGCAGCCTCTTGGTGCCCGGGTCGGCGCACCACCACTGGCCCACACCGGCCGGCCCCTGCTGACTTTAATGTGAGTCAGAAGAATCCATGAAAATCTAAGTGAGCTTGTTTAACTTCTCCAACTTTTAAGTTTGGTAATTTATCCTGTCTACATTTCTTCCTTCTTTCATTTTTCTGATGGCTACCTCATAGTGGATGTACCAATTAACTTACTTCGCCATTACCCTATGCTTGGGCACTTGTTTTCTAGTTTTTATATTTTAATAAAAAATGCTGCATTTGACTTTTTAAAAAGGAAGCCTTGCAGATTATTTCCTGGGATAGTTCCTTAAAGGGGTTATAAAAAAAAAATGACAGGCTTGAATTTTGACACACGTTGCTAAATCTTAGAAAGTGATGCTTTTTTGAAATAACGGAAGTGAAATAAAACTGGTTCATTGTTTTCCAAATTCTAAGAAAATGCCTGGGAATGCCCTTAAGTCTCAACAATTTTGATATACCTAGCCTTTTTTTTTTTTTAAATGGCATTTTAGTTGACTTAATCATTATAAAGCTAGTAGAAAAATTTCATAAAGTTGGGCTACTTTTTTAGTAAAAATATACTTGTTTAAAATAAGGAAGGTAGCAGTCCTACTCTACACACTGGGGGACCTTGTGTGTGTGTGTGTGTGCGTGTGTGTGTGTGTGTAGGGGCAGCTGAGGGAATTAGAACATCACCTTTTAATTCCACATTTTAATGGCAATGACAAACTGGTGTGTATCCAAGAAGTGACATAGAGGAATTGAGGGTAAAAAAGGGCAATATGATCATTAATCTTCAGATAGGAGGACCAGTTAGCAGACTGCACCAACAGGTCAGTGTTTTAAAGAAGAGGCTTGCAGTCAAACTTCGAAGAATTTTCTAAGAGCTCTTTAAAAATGATTGCCTTATGACAGCGCATTCCTTGTCACTGGACACATGCAAGGGGAACTTGAATTCCTGTTCGTCAAAGGCTCCGTGATAAGATTCTCTGCTGCTGTCTCACTCATTCATTGAACAGCTATGCACGGGACACCTGCTGTATGCCGGGCACTGGGAATGCAAGAGCGAACAGTTAGGCAAAGGACCTGCCATGATGTGTTCACGTTCTGCACAGCTTCGTGACAAGTAGGGAGCAATAGTACGAAGTATGGTAGGAGAGAATCACGGGCAGGGGTTCCTTCACAGGCGTGCCCGGAGCCCTGGCCTGTCCTCAGACTTGCCTATGTGACCACCCACCATTAGTTGTCGCAGAAGCTCCTCAAACTGAATTAATTTACAGTTGAGCTCCACCCCCCTACCTAACACCTGCTTCTCAGCTCACGCTCTCCCAGTAAACAGCGCAACCTTCCATCCTGCTGGGCAGCCATGTGGAACCCTCAGCTTCACCCGTGACTCCCCCAACTTCTCTCACTATGCTTAGTGCCTCACCATGTTTCCTAAGTATCTGGTCGGTCCCGCCGTGCGTCGTTATTGCCATTATCACCATCCTAATCCAAATCAGCACATTTGATTGCAGTGTAGCAAAGTGGCTCGTGTGGACGGTTGGGTGTTTGCCTGGTTGGAATCTGGCTCTGTCACTTACAAGCTGAGCAACCTTGGGCGAGTCGCTTGTCCTCTTTGTGCCCGTTTATGCATCTGTAAAACGGGAGCAATAATAATACCTATCTCACAGAGTAGCTGTGGGGTAAATGAGTTAATACTTGCAAAGGACCTTAAAATAGTGCCTCACCTTTAGAGAACAATTTAGAAATGTCGACTTATACTGTATTTCCCACACAGAAATGGAAATTAAATTCAAATCTGACACCTTGCTGAAAAGTCTTCAGTTCAGGTAAGGTACCTTACCATGAAGACCAATTCCTGAAGGTAACCCTCAAGCCCCTGCATCATCTGGCTCCTACTTCACCTCCTCATCCTATGACTGTTTGTCACGTCCCTGTCTGTCAAATGAAGGTAATTTTAGTACTTGCCTCATGGGGTGTTGTAAGGATCTAAACGCACTATTAAAATGCATCATTTTAATTGAGTAAATGCTCAATAAGTACTGGCTATAAAAAGAACAATTCTTATTACTTTCCCCTTGTTCTTTATTGTTAGCTATATTGGACTTCTTTCAAGATATCAAATGCACTGTGTATTTTTCATCCTAAGGTGTGTGAATTTTGCTTTAAAAGCTCCATTCCACCTTCTAGCTAAGGTATACTCTTGCTTCACATTTAATCTGATTACATCCTCATAAAAATGTTGCAGCATTAATTTGGTCATTGCTATATACTAAAAACTGTATTATTTAAATTACTGTTTTCTCCTATAATGAAAATGAATGTATTGGCTGCTTAAGTTTGAATACTCATTAGTTACAGTGTTACACATCATGAGTTCATGTGAAAGTGTCTATGAGCTGGTTCAAACCACTCCTCTTGTTACTTCATGTCCTGCAGTTGGGGGAAATCTGGGAAAGGAGATAGCACGGATAATGGCAGAATTTTCCACTGCACAGAACTGCAAGTGCTAAAATTAACATGGGTTGAACAACAAACAGTAGGATACTGAGGGCCTGCAGAGCAGAGGGAGGGAAATGTAGTACCTGCAAAATAAGTGAAATCTTGCTTGAAAAAGTTAAGAAAACACGGGTCTTTAAAAATTAAAACAAAAATGTACTGGGCCTCCTTAACCTGATTGATTTTTCTTTTTTTCCGGGACAAAGCCCAGATTCCAACCCTGCCCCTCCCCATGCACCGCCCTCACCCCACCATGTTTATTAAAAAAAAAAGTAGCACATTTAAATTCTTCTGAGAACTGACTTAATTTATGTTAAAGGACTATCAGACAGGAGTTGGGGGTTGCTGTTCTGAGCAGTTCAAGCCTAAAGGAAGATTGGGAGTTTTCTGCTGAGAAAAGATTCCACGTGGAAACAAATTGTCTCTATTGCATAGTTGGCAGGAGTAGCCACACTATAAAAATATTCCCCTCTCCCCCCACCCCAGGTATTTTTATGCAATGGAGATTACATTAATTGTTTGACATTTAGTTCCTGCCTTAAAAATGGGGGCACCATGGTTATTTTAAGAAAAAATAAGAGAAAGAAAACAATCTGTTGAGTAGAGCTTTCATTCACTTGAAATTTTAAAAGAGAAAGTTAAGAAGCAAAGATGGAGTTGTTGGGGAGAAAGGAAAACAGTGTTCAAAAGCAGTTTATCTTTGCTTACAGAAATAGAATCTTAAGTTGCTCACCATCAATATTCCAAAAGAAGTGTAAGCTGCAGAGCTGTTACCATTTCAGCGTCCCCCTGTGCTAGGGATTTACATTTGTTAAAGCTCTCCTGATTTTAGATTTTAAGTATTTATTTTTCCAAATATCAGCTACTACAATATTAAAATTTTATTTAAGTGTATTTAAGTACATTAAATAAAATTTAATTTTAAAACTTAAATTAGGCAACTCATTTCAACCATACTCTTCCTAAATAAAATAGCAGTAGTAATAATAGTAAGTGATAGAGGCTATTTTCCCATCTTCTCACAAGACTGTGATGCAGATTTAATTCTTGGACTCCGAGAAAAAATTCAGAAATAGAATTCCTTCACTTCCCAACTTGCGTTTGGCTGTTTCCCCAGCCCAGTCATTACCAGACTTTGAATCTCAGGCGTAAGTTTGGAGGCTGAGGAACCAGAGCAGCAGAGACTGGCCTGTGAAGCAGGGCAGGCAGAAAGGAGAGGGGAAATTAGGAAGCGGGCAGATGGTAGGGGGGGAAGGTAAACTGGCTACTGCATGTTCCCCTCCCGAAGTTCCACTCATCCCAGCTCCTCGCCAAATTTTCCACTCTTTTTGTTTTTTCTTGGCATAATTCTGAAAGAGCCAGTTCAACTGGAATCCTTTTCTGTGAGCAGTTACAGTCGGAGACCCAAATACCAGGTCATCTGGAACTTTTCTTTTTAAATAGCCACTCATTTTAATGAAAAATAGAAATGAATTATTTGCCATTTTGTAGAACTATGATTCCCCACACTACAAAGCACACACACATAAACCAAAAAATAGCAAACACTCCAATTATCTAAATAACGTATTAGCATTTCACAATTTTTCACTTTAAACTGGGTACACTGATACATAAATCAACATTTTGACAGCTGCCCTCTGTGCTTGGAAAGGGAACACTATTTTTGTGTCACAGGCTTTATTAATTATAAAATGTATGATCAGGAAATCAGCAATAACCTTGAGGCCTGAGGCTTATGGTTGGGCATAGACATTAATGTTTAAAAAGATTATTTTAACTGCTGAATTAAAGTTCTGAACAGTATGAGAAAGCAATAAGAAAAAATACTGAGCCCCTTGTAATTAAATTTTACGTGTGTTATTTCAGTTAGTCTTGTGAGTGCGCTCTTATTACAATAAAAGGCACTATGCTAGGGGATTTACATTTCTTCTCTCATTTAATCTTCACAGTGACTTTATAAGGTAAATATTATTCCCATATTAAAATTGAGAGAATTGCAGCAGAAAAAAGTTAAAACATTTGTCCAAGATTTCCAGATTTGGAAAACTAGAGTGGGGAATAAAATTTAGGTTTAACTAACTATAAATGTCATGTCCTTTCTAGGTATTAAATTTTTAGAATATTTCCCCCCAAAAAAACATGTTTGCTGTAGTGTCTGAGGATATACATTGAAAGGGGCCTTCTGGGGTGCCTGTCACGTTCTGTTTCACCATCTGGGTGGCGGTTACATAGAATAGTTCAGTCTGTAAGTTCACTGTGTTCACTTGCCACTTGTGAGCTTTTCTGCATATGTTATATGCTATTAAGTGTTTCCTTAAGAAAATGTAATTCGTGCTGAATACAGCAAATGTGAGAGACGGATAAGCACAAAGGGGAAAAAGATTCAGGGGTCTTTTGTGGTTCCATACAAATGTGAGGATTGTTTGCTCCATTGCTGTGAACAATGTCACTGGAGTTTTGATAGAGGTTGCACTGAATCTGTAGATCGCTTTGGGTAGTGTAGACGTTTAACAGTATTAATTCTTCCAGTCCATAAGCACAGAATATTTTTACATTTACTTGTGTCTTCAATTTCTCTCCTTAATGTCTTGTAGTTTTCAGCATACATCTCTCTCACCTCAGTTACATTCATCCCTGGGTATTTTACTCTTTTTGATGCAATTATAGATGGGGTGATTCTCTTTTCGATAGCTCTTTATTAGTTCTAAGTTTTTTGACGAGTGTTTATGGTTTTCTATGTATATGATCGTGTCACCTGTAAATAGTGAGTTTTTCTTCTTCCTTTCCAATTTGGATCCCTTTTCTTTCTTTTCCTTGCCTAACTGTCCTGGCTAGGACTTCCAGTCCTATGTTGAATAAACGTAGCGAGAGTGGGCACCCTTGTCTTGCTCCTGATCTCAAGAGGACGAGCCTTCAGCTTTCACCATTACGTACGATGTTATTTTTGGGCTCGTCGTACACGGCTTTCATTATGTTGAGGTATGTTCCCTTTATACCTGCTCTGTTATCATAAGTGGATGTTGAATTTCGTCAAATGCTTCTTCTGCATCGTTCAGATGATCACGATTTTTATTCTTCATTTTGTTAATATGCTATTTCACGTTGACTGATTTTTGGATGTTAAACCAGCCTTGCATTCTTGAATAAAACCCACTCGATCATAGCGTTTGATCCTTTTAATGTATTGTTTAATTTGCTTTGTTAATATTTTGTTGGGGATTTTTGCATGTGTTTTCATCAGGGATATTGGCCTCTAATACTTTTCTTGTGGTGTCCTTGCCTGCCTGGTGTTGCTATCAGGTGATCGATGCTGGGCTTGTAAATGAGTTTGGAAGAGTTCCTTCCTCTTCTGGTTTTTGGAAGAGTTTGAGGATTGGTATTAACTTTTCGTTGAATGTTTGGTAGAATTCACTAGTGAAGCCATCTGGTCCTGGGCTCTTTTTTGTTGAGCGTCCCTGATTACCGATTCAATCTCCTTACTAGGAGTAGGTCTGTTCAGAGTCTCTCTTTCTTCATGATTCAGTTTTGGTAGGTTGTATGTTCCTAAAAATTTATCCATTTCTTCTACATTGTCCAATTTGACCCACAATTGTTCAGAGTAGTCTCTTATGATCTTTAGTATTTCTGTGGTAACCGTTGCAGTATCTTCTTTTATTTCTGATTTTGAGCTCTTTTTCTCCTGGTGAGTCTAGCTAAAGGGCTTATGGGTTCTTTAACAGCTACCACTTAGTTTAATAGTGTCTTTATTTCAACGAATTGTCAAACATGCCTTCTATTAGAGAAAAAATAGCTTTGGACATTCACAACCTCCAAGATTATTTAAACCCTTCCAATAAAAACAAGAGTGCCATTGATGCAATACTGTCCCCTTGGAATCCTTATAGGTCTGATAAGAGAGGAGGCAACGTTAGCGGAGAGGCTGGCGAACTAACAGTCAGGAACACTGCTTTCTACTTTTCCCTGTACCCGAATAATAGCCTCATTGTAGACGAGTCTCAACTTCTTTGAACTTCAGTTTCTTGAGATGTAAAATGAGAGGACTGGGCAGTATCTCAAAGGACACGAACAACCAAAATACTTATGACACAGGGGATCTGGCCATGCATCAATCTTTAATTATAATAAAGAATAAATTAATACACAGAAACATTCAACAAGCGGGAGAACAGAGCTTGCCCTTTCATTTGCAGCTGGAGCAGATACAATGTTTCCTGCCCTTTCCACAAGCAGCCACGGGAAGGGGGGGACGTCCTTCCCCGGCCTGTCACTCGCCAGCCCGCATCTTTAAGCTTTTTCATGGCCATCACACCTGCTATGTCAGAAGTCCGTCCCACAAAACAAAAGAAATACAAATAACTTGTTATGAAGCCTAAACAAAGGCTTAATTTCATCTTCACTTGTTATATAGTTTTTCAAGTGTGTTCCTTTCATTATCGTTGTAGAAGGAACTTCTAGTGACAATTTCGGGGGACTCCGGGGGATGACTTTTCAGAGAAACAGTGGAAAGAAAGGGCACTGTTGCCAGTTTGCAGGCGACCCGCGGGAAGCCGGGAGCCGGCCGAGCGAGGGAGCGGCGCCGGCACCGCCGAGGCCCGGGGCAGGGAGGGCCCTTCATCCGCACGGCCCCGCCACACACACCCGACAATCAAGTCTTTGTTGAACTGACTTGAACTGAGTAAAAGCTGCGCGGGAATAAGGTAGGAAAAGGGAGACCGGAATACCATCGCCTCGGATACCTGAAACTAAAAAGATTTCCTGCAAGATTAACCACAAGGCGACTTCCGCGCGGCGTGTCAACAGCCCGGGAGGGAGGGAGCCGACCCGGCAACAGGTCTGCGCCCCGAGGGGGAGGGGGCGCGGCAGCGACGGGCGCCCCGCAGCACGGAGCGTCCAGGTGCAGCGCCCCGAGGCGGGCCCGCGGGACGGGGCCCAGCCCGGCGAAGCCGCTCTGCTCGCTGGCTCCGCAGCACGGCCAGGAAGCCGCCCGAAGGTGCGCGGCTCGGCCCCGGAACTTCCGCGTGTGGGTGCGCAGCGGGGCGCCGCCCGCGCACTTCCGCGTGCGAGGGACCCGAGGGACCCGAGCGCCCCGCCGCGCCCCGCCGCGCCCCAGAGGAAACCCGCGCGCCGCTCGGGCCCCCCCGCCGCCGCGGGCCGGGCGGGGCCGCGGGCGCGCAGCGGCCGTTCGCCGCCCCACAGGCCGCCTCGGCGGCGCCCGCCCCGCCCCGCGCCTACATTTCCCAGCAAGCCCCGCGCCGCCCGCGCGCCGCAGTTGACCCATTTCCCGGCCCGTCCCGGGCTCGGCCGGCCCCCGCGCCGAGGCGGCTGCTCCCTGCTGACTGGGGTGTGGGCGGGGAGCGGCGGAGGGCGGAGGAGGCGCTGCTGGCCGCCGCCGTTGCCTCCGCTGCTGGGCGCTGGGCAGCTCACCGGCTCTCTGCGGCCGCCATGGACGAGCAGGCGGGACCCGGCGTCTTCTTCAGCAACAACCACCCGGGCGCCGGCGGTGCCAAGGGGCTCGGGCCTCTGGCGGAGGCGGCCGGGGACGGGGCGGCTGCGGCGGGGGCGGCCCGTGCCCAGTACAGCCTTCCGGGGATCCTGCACTTCCTGCAGCACGAGTGGGCCCGCTTCGAGGTGGAGAGAGCCCAGTGGGAGGTGGAGCGGGCGGAGCTGCAGGTAACGACCCTCCTGGCCGGGCCCTCTTCATCCCGCCTCCTCGCTCCCGTTCGCCCCGCCCCGGACCCTTCCCCCTCCCCTCCCCCTCTCCCCCTCCCCCTGCTCCTGCCTCGCCGGTCCCCTCCCCTTTGCTCCCACCCGTCCCACCCAGAACTGCCCCCTTCCCCTCTTCACCTTTGCCTTTGGCCGACCCCACTTCCTTGACCCGGGTTCCCACTCCGGCCGTGATGCGTTGTTTACCCCCCCGCTGCTTGTCGTTGGCTCCTTCCTTCTCTCAACTCTGTCTCGTTTCAACTCTGTTGCCGTCCACATTCTAGGTCTTCCCTTTCCGCGTGCTACTTGGGCTAACAGTAGTTTTGAACGCCGCCGAGCCAGCCTCCGTCCTCGGTGCCCGCGCAGAGGCGCGCCCGCAGTGGGCACGGGCGGCAGGCTTCTCGGGAGGAAGGTGGTCACGGGCGGCAGCAGAAGCCGCGTCCGGGAGGCCTTGACTTTGGGCGAGAAGCTGATGTTGGGGGAAAGTGTCGCTAGGAATATCAGCTCTTTTTTCATATGTCAATGTGTCTTCTCCCCTTCCCACTCCCTCACCCCCTCCCGCGTTTCTTTTAGGTATTTCAGATTCATGGATTTTAAATGAAGGACCTAGATGATCACAGCCAGATGATAGTTCAGAGATGGTTTCCTGCTCTCGGAGTCTAAAACTTCCCGAGGGTTAATTTTATGTTCAATGTTTTGTGAGATGGACTTTTACTTTAAAAGGGGCTTTAAAGCTGGTTACATTTCCTGCGTAATCATCAAGGTAAAGTATATCCAGGGAGGAGCTGTTGTGGGCTCTTAGAAGAATGAAAGTGAGGCTGATACTTTACAGGCCATTCTGAGTTGGTAAGTGGCTGTTCTTAAAACTTCCAAGCCAGACACCAATTTCACAAGGAACTTAAGAACTATGGGTGGCTGTGCTTTATTGACCAATCCTGTATGCTTAATGAAATTTGAGTATGGTTTTGGTTGGTGAAACACTTAAAGTTAAAATGCTACCCAGTGTGTTACTTTTTTTGGTAACATTTATTTTCTTTGGCACTTAAAAGAAAAGGAGACATCTGTTAAATAGAATCTGTGCTGGAATCAGCTCGTTTGGGGTAGTGCAGGTGGCAATGGAAAGAGCAAGTAGACAGGGTTATAGTATGGGCTGGGCTTGCTGCTAGCTCTGTGACCTTGAGGAACTCCTTTAACCTCTCTGAACTTCAGTTTCATCAGCTATTTATTCAGTACATTTATTGAGTGCTAGCTGTGTGCCTCTAGGTCCTGGGGTTAACAAAACTGACAAAGCCTCTGCCCTCATAGAGCTTACGTTTTAGTTGGGAGGCAATCAGCAAATGCAGCTCTGTAGACTACTGACCCATAGTGGCAACTGCTATGAGAAGAATAGATCAGGGAACGGGAATAGAGTGTGATAGGGGTGGCTATTTTAGATGGAGTGGTTAGGGAAGGCCTCCGGGAGGAGTTGAATAAAATGAGAGTCACCCATATTTTCTAAGATACCTTCTGATTCTTTATG